>NC_137029.1:13299640-13479640 GCF_032717465.1 Coenobita brevimanus | reverse complement strand
AAATTTTCTTAGGGTCCAACCCAAGACAGAAGCAGAAAATTTCATAAAATGCCTTGTCAGTGTATTAATTATTAAAGTAAAATTGTTCTATACTAAGTAATTTCTTTGAAAGAAAAAAAAATCTTTGTAATCTTGTAAGATGTTAGTTTCTAATGCTTCTTTAATTAAGATAAGGAGACATGTTGAGAATGACCCTCTCCCGTAAACCAATGCCTTCCTCGGCACAGACTGGACCTGCTGGAGTTTGAGCTGCAGCCTCCTGAATTCGGCAACTGTGACCAGGACCAGTTCATGGTGCGCGCCAACGAGCCCGTCCCTGTCCTGTGTGGCAACAATTCCGGCCAGCACTGTACGTACTTCTTTCTTTCTTCCTTCCTTTTTTTTTTTTTTCTTTTCGTGAGGTGTATAGTGGGAAGAGAAGAGGCTTGCTCGAGAGGATAATGTGTGTGAACAGGAAATACTGTTAGAGTAAAGTTGTTTGGCGTGGGTTACTTGTTATTAGCGTTTGGGTTCCACCCCCACCACTCCGTCCACCCACCACCACCTTATTCTCTCTTATTGTATCGCCTGTGACATCAGTGACTGTTTTCATCATAAACCTAATTTAGTTTCATATTATCTCTCTAGAAGCTCTCATCTCCTCCGACAACCATGATATAATATTAGGAGGCAAAGATCTATTATTACCATTGAAGAACGTGTCGTTCCTGCTCTTTTTTACGTAATCCATATTACCAACAGACGAATTTTCTTTCAGTATAGGGTAGACGTTAGAGTGTGAGGGAGTTCATTAAATATGTTCATAATTATTTGAAAACTCTGTCCGAAGTTGAATGATTTGTATTGTGGTATTAAGAAAAAATTATACAGGATGCCAGTGCACTGAAGGACAAAGTGTCTAGCCTTACTGGTTTAACCCTACCGTGGAAGTCATATTGGCTATTCTTTTCAGCTTCTTAAAGAGAATCCGACTGAGACAGTGTAATTTTTTTGCATGGGTTGCATACATGGGATTTGTACAGGCTAACTTTACACATAGGATTCCCTGCTAAAATCATGAAAGTTGGGTGGAAATTACTAGTCAACTTGCCATACATGGTAGGTCTGCTGGTGTCTATGACATATTCTAAAATATACTGTCACATTAATCGGTCATCATCATCAGCAGCAGCATCACAACCGTATTTCCTAGAATTTTAACGAGGTTAATGAAAAGAAGAAAAAATAAATAGCAAAATCTATCATCAGAGGAATCATTGAAATGGGTGATACATTCATTTACCATTTAATTTTACAGAATTCACAACTCCGTCCCGCAGACGATATCATACACACTAACGATCTTTACTGATTAATTCACGTTTGTAACACTTAAAGAATTACTCATTCCTTAGTTCAAATGGAGGGCAATCTTTTTCTTGTGTCTCCATACATACTCAATCCACCCCCCTCTGTTCATCATACCTTTGGTTCCTCATCGTCCACGCCTCGCACTCTTGCTCATTGTCATTATATCAGGTCATCTACAGGGCCTTCCACGGCTGTCCATACCTTTCGGTTCAAGCAAACATACCAAATATACCTTCTTCACAACCCTAGTGATTTTTCATTCCACAATACCAATTAAGCACACGCTCTCTCTTCTTTTATCTATACAGTTGCTCAGTCATATCTTTTAGGATTTCAGTATATCTGTGGAATCTACGCAACCAAAATATATTTAGGGTCAAGCTGACGCGGTAGCTAAGGTCATTGTCCATAATAACCCCAGAGGACTTGAGTTCGAATCTCTGGGTTGGTGGAAATTCTACTCAACCTCAAGTAGACCCTGGACTCACCCGGTATGCCTGGACGAGTCGGTGGGGAGAAGGGTGTGCCTCCCTCAATAATGCCTTCCGTCGTGGGCTCTGTCTATGACGCCATAGGTAGAGGGACGTTGCCGCTGCGGCCATTTTGGAATGCACAGAAAGCTCAATCCTCAGTGTGTATAGGATCCAGCATCTTTCCTCTTCCTTCGTGATGTCTTGTGGCTCATGGATATAAACATTTAAACCTTAAACAGTCGTGTTTCCACTTTTCTCATATTTGTTTTTCATATTAATATCATACCAACGTCTCATACTTAGAATATAAGTTAATGTGGGTAAAGCACACGTTCATGCAGCGATTTAGCACTATATGTGGTAAAACTGGTTTTGTTTTGGTATTAAATATAGTTTTCCTAGTGTTTTTAAGTTATTTCAATTTATCTGCCAAGCGTCCACCAGTGGGTAGATAATAGTTAATCCCCTGCTGATGTGAGTCGTGGTGTTGTTTGCAGTGTACGTTGAGGTGGGTGGTCGCGCCAGCACCAGTCTGCACATCCTACAATCACCCATCCTGCCCAAACCTGTGGGTCACATCACAGATCCCATCACCGGACACAGCACACCGTGAGTACCGACACATTAATTACACATTCCCTACATCATAATGAAACACCGCTATCGTCATCACACTTATCTAACCCATCACCATAAGATATTTCTGAAACCTGGACACTGAATAACGGTGCGTGTTTTATCATGACGTAACAATGCACAGCAGAGCAGACCAACAATACTGAAGTATTATCGTGCCTGTATTTCCCCTCATTATGGTTCGGAACATCACTAAGCAAAACTTTCCATTAATGTCCATTCATTTTTGACAGTGTTTAACAAGGGTCCGTAAATGAATACCGCTGAAGTTTAGGAAGAAAAATATTATTGCAGCCAGGCACTAATCTAACGGCCAATATTGTGAACACAGAAAATCAAAAGTAAGACAGACTACGAAAATTCTCATCCCTTGGTTCCAGAAATTAATACTCGGTTCTTCAACAGTCGGCAGTTTACTTGCCACATTCCCTGCAAAAGATACAGACAAGTATTGTGTTAATTTTAAGGTTTGACTAAGAACACCTACAGCCTGTATCTGAACAATAGGTACTTCATCCATCATGTTTGGAGGAGAGTTTCTAAGTTATCGATGCAAAGTAAAAGTAACAATCAAGCGAACATGCAAGGAGGAAAAAACAGATAAATTAGAATAAAGAGCGATGAACAAAACAAATAACGAATGCTGATCAATGCAGTAGTTTTCTCCTTTGACGGGTTCTGGTAATAATAAGAAGAAACAACGAACATTTACCTACATTTAGTTACACTGCCACACTAAAACGACTTTTTCCATTTCATTCTTGTCACTGAGAGAAGATATTTTTAAGATACAAGGGATGGGGATGAATCCCATTCACCAAGGTCGATATTGATTATAGAGAGAGCATCTTTGTTTACAAATCTGTTAAAAGATTTTTTATACCACACACACACACACACACACACACACACACACACACACACACACACACACACACACACACACACACACACACACACACACACACTAAACTACCACTACTACTGATGATAATACCTTAATCCCTTTCTGAGGCTCGGGTGGGCAAGTAAGTCTGCATCATAGCAACGCACGGTATAGCGTTGTTTATGTTGATGTGCTGCTGTACATCACCACACTCCTTCCCTAGCCCATATTTTACTGTGAATCAAGGTCAAGGGAATATTCGGCAAATATCTACGGCATTTACTTCCTATATTTCACGCCATCATCTACCTCCACGCCATTCTTACTCAACATTGAATTAACTGGTGTTTGGACTGAATTACAAAAATGTGAATAATGGAACGTGAATATAGTGATTCTAAAAATTTACTTTGTTTATTCAGAGGGCTGGGCTACCACGATTTTTATACTTATTTATGCCCTAATTGGATCGGAAACACACATAAATAAACACATTACACATGGCAATTCCTTTCCTCCTGAGAATATCGGATATTTATTGCAGCTGATAAGACAAATTAGTATATGTTAAAAAATTTGCTCTCTGTAAAATTCATCAGCTATGTTAGGACACGCATTTACAGGAAGTTTAAAAATTACAGACCGTATGGCAGTAAACACAAGATAATTTAAACGTTCAACAGGACAACGTTAATCAAGGCTACATGCCGTGAGGACTGGTTCAGGAATATCAGTTTCGAGAAATGAATAATCGCATCATGAACTGTAAACTTGAGCTGCTTTCAATTTCCACGGATTATACAGATAATACTTTATTTATGAAATATTTATTTTAATCCTACGAAGAAATGAAGTGAGGAGAGGTGAAATACTCGTTTATATTTACTCTTCTGCATACAGGAGTACAATTTCATTACAGTATATTTTTACATCTTAATAAATAATGACCTTGTCCTCTTTCTCAAGCCAAGGTTTGCTCAGTATCCAGGAAAGTTAGCGTATTACAGCCCATGGATCACTGCACAATGGTATGCTGTTAGAGGGTACATCGCGCTATCCTCTGCCTACCGTTCAAAGTCGGGCAGCTCATAGGTCCAACTTAGGGGTTCCCCAGTTTGTTAACATTTAAAAAAATGACTTTTTTTTTTTCCGTATCATGAACCCTAGCGCGTTAAGCAGGAAGCTGCTTGCAGTTAAAAAACAAGCTGACACGAACTCTTCCTGTTCATACGAGTGTTGTCCAGTAGCTATCTCAGCGATTTTGTTGATAGATCTAGATATAATCATTTCCATTTATCGTCAGTCTTCAGCCCTCAGTCCTCAGGTTTCCCAGTGGGGAGTACAGTCAGCTGGCGTTAATCAGAGTTAACTAGGTAAGTCGTCCCCCGAGGTTGAAGAGTTAAAGTGAATTTAGCATTAGTAATTTTCGTTAATATTCTTGTACTTTTAGCGACATTCTAACGCATCCTGAAAGGAAATTGATACGTATTTCCGACCTTCTGTTGTATCACTGTGCTCTCCCCAGGCTGGAATGGAAGTACGAGATCCCTGACGCCCGTAGGTGGAAGATAAGAGTGAACCAGATCCCCTGCGACTGTTCCTACGACCATTTAAAGACGGCTACTCCCAGAGGTATAGTCAAGCCAGTGGTTCATTAAAGTAATACAGAAACTAATGTTCCGGTGTCCTTAAAAATCGGCTGTTTTGTGGCATTGCGAATCTGTAAGTAGCCTACTTAACTATTGTATTGTCTTCTAAGGCTGTCTGGTATCAGGTGTCTAATGCCACTAATTTGCTAGCTTTTTTTTTTTTTTTTTTGGTACACCCGTGCTCGTGATGCTAGACTGGGAATTTTGTTCTGAGTGATGAGCGCTCGCGCATTTGAGTTAGTATGTTTATTAATCTTGTCTGTTTGTGTGTTAACTAAATAACTAAAACAGTTTTATATCCGATCACCCACGGGGTTGACAAATTGTTTTATAGACCACTGGGTCAAAGATCATGGTCACTTGCTAAGGTCAACATATCTGTAAACAGTTGTTAATCAGTATAACCTAAACTTTGAAAAAAAAAAAATCAAGTTAAAACAAGGATAAAGAGCTACAATTTTGAGAAGACTTGGTCAAAAGTCAAGGTCACAGGGAAAGGTTAAATGTTAAGGTCACTGACCAAGTCAATTCAAGCAGTTTTAATCTGAACTGAACTAAACATGGTGGTAAGGTAAAGGGTTAGGAAAGAATGAAGTAATTTGATTTTGAGGGTAGCTTGCCGAAGGCCAAGGTCACAGGGCAGTGTCAGACATTTGGTCCTTAGAGCAGCTGGTATTGCACGGTGGATTTTTTTTTTTTTTTACCTACGACTTGAGTGGTGACAACTTTTGTATTACTCAGGTTACACTGACGGGTATAGTTGTGGCCAGTGGTATACGAGTAAATTGAATAAACTTGTTTACCGGCAACAAAAGTTAGATAAAGAAAAAGAAAGAACTAAGGCAGAGGAGGCAAAACAGAGGTAACACAAAGAACAGGTAAAGGTAAGATGTAGGTATAATAAAGATAAGCAGAGGGCAATAAATGGAATGATGCTGTAAAGATGGCCTGGAATGTAGGCCACGACACAACCACAAGCTGTTTATATCTTTATTACTTTATTGACACCTTCCCAGTTATACAGCTCATTTCATTTATGTCCCATCACTGTCGGTGCTTTTGTTTTAATGGCAAAGGGATCAGCTGAATGTGGCAGAATTTCCCTATGAAATCTGTTATGTTTTTGCATTTAATCGAAAATAAATGTGTGATATTCAGCAACAACAGACGTTCTTGTCTTTGTTTTTGCTATTTACTATCGCCAAGGTGCTGGAGAGGGGCATCGTCATGTGGTGGCACTGATATAAGTGGGCGGTGGAGCTGTCTGGGTATGAAAACATCCTTCAACTCTCCCTATCCCCCATTATGCATTATGGCAAATGCTCAGACGAAGTTGCGTCCATGGTGCCACCTCTCCATGCTTTCCCTCGTGCTACACAGGCATCTGGTAGCGCTCATGACTTGAATGTTACTCAGCCATGTTGCTGAACTTCTGCCTATCAGAATTCTTTCATTCCTCGAACTGCATCTCGCTGGAACTCGTTTTCCCAGAGTTGTTTCCCTCCAAATTTCAACCCACAGTCTAACTGTTAGAGATATTTTATGAACAGAGGACACCAGTAATCTGGTGTATGGATTTTTTTTTTTTATTCATTTGTTTTTCCTTCCTCCGTTCTGTTATTTAAAAAAAAAAAACGAGAACAGTGGACCACAGGAGGATGGCAGCCTTACTACTACTACTACCACCACCACCACCACTACTACTACTACTACTACTACTACTACTACTACTACTACTACTACTACCACCACCACCACCACCACCACCACCACTACTACTACTACTACTACTACCACCACCACCACCACTACTACTACTACTACTACCACCATCACCACCACCACCATCACTGCGAGACGATTTAACTGTATTATGGAGGATCTCTTGAACATTAGATTAAAGTTATCTCTCTTGTCCTCTTCACTTCCATGACCTCTTCGTTTTAATTTCTAGCTATTCCCAAACGATTTTACATAGATTACGGAATAATTCTCAGAACCAAAGGGTTATCACACACACACACACACACACACACACACACACACACACACACACACACACACACACACACACACACACACACACACACACACACACACACACACACACACACCGTATTCCAGTTATAAGACATTAACTGTTACCATGATATGTACACAGGGGACAGCTGGGGTATGGGCTTACACACACACACACACACACACACACACACACACACACACACACACACACACGCACACACACACACATTATCTGTTGCGCGTAGGAGAACTGCTGGGCCTCGGGAAAGTATTGTGTACCCTGTTCTCAAGTGAATAATTAAACATCATAATATTATACATACCCGTGAGCTTGCCACGTGGTCTTAGTACCGATTAAGTGCTTCAGAATCCTTAGTACCAAACCCTCGTATACCTAAAGGAATTATGCATGAGTTTTATTTTGTCCTTATTATCCCATGTTTGCTCATCATTGTTTTTTTACTAACACTTTTTCAACTTGGTGTGATTCGTCTACTTCTTCATCAGTTCCCTTCAAACTTGACCCACTTATTCCTTGGCCAAATACTGACAAACACCTTTTTTATCTATATATGGAATTTATAATGTACTGTAGCTGTTGAGACTATCCTGAATTATACTAGAAATATTGGCAGCCATTAATCACAACCCCATCAGCTTTTTTTTTTTTCCCTCCAGCTCCCACGGGTTGCCTACAGTACCACGTCGGAGTGAGAGAGACAGTCAGCAGCTTCAACTTCCAGGGCAGCAAACTGGACTGGGACCCCTGTTGGAATGGCAATGAGACGGACTGTGGGAGGCGACGCTGGACGGGTGGGTGGGGGACATGGAAAGAGAGAGAGAGAGAGAGAGAGAGAGAGAGAGAGAGAGAGAGAGAGAGAGAGACTTAGAGAAGGGTAAGAAAGAGGGGAATGTGAAAGATGAAGGAGAGGGAATAGAGACAGAGGAGAGCTTTTATTTCAGCCTATTTCAGTCATCACCTCCACTTTTTAATCATTGTGTTTCTGCAAAGCATGTTGTTGTCTTCTGAAGGATAAAGTTATTCAGTAATTCTAAGTCAAAATGTTTTTATGACAATGTTAATTTTTTCTTAATTTCGTAGTTATAGTACGTTAACTATCATCAGATACTTCCGGTTAAGTTGGAGTGTTGGATCCGAGAGTTTCCATCTTCATTATCAGTTGTGAATGTTCATACTTTAATAATGGAACGAGTGATTCTATGACTGAATGGTTGTAGCACATAGATTGGAATAAATGAAGGTATTCATAATCTGTAACATCCTATAAACTACGAAAGTAAGAAGAATTAGACACTTATGATAGATACACGTTATCCTATAATTACTGAATGACTACATCCTCTAGAGGACGGCATGCTTTACAGAAACACACTGTATATTTCGACCACATAATGTGCCCAATAAATAACCACATGAAATACTGGTTTGCCGTGCCCACAGGTCACCTAAATGGCCTGGACTACCACGTGTGTGTGCGCGCCATGGAGGGCTACTGTGGCATCATGTACACACCCACGGGACCAGAGTCATTCCTCCTCACGGGACGCACCGACAGCAACATCACTGAACACCGGGAAAACCTGGTCTGTTATGGGGTCTTATGCTGGATGGCATAAGGGGCACCGTAACACCTTTTCCTTTGTTATATATTTTGCATACTGTATTTTAAATGTCACTAGTATATTATTCATGTCGTTTTAATATCAACATACTTTACATAAATACGATCCAAGAGAATACTGAGTCATAGTGTGCAGAATAAATCACCTAGGAAGAGGTGTCACCAAACCTCTGAAACCACTAAGAATACATCCCCTAGTCCCAAGCAATCGGTTGGGTTCTAACTTTCGATTGACGATAGAAATCTTAGCTGTTTCATGCATGTTTCTTCTACGTGTTTTCATTCATTATATTGGCATTTCACCAAAGTAGTATCCACGTACCCACTAAAGACGTTGGAAATCTTAACTATCCTAATATTGCCGTAAGCTGATTTTGTTCATTTCAGGAGTGGGCTCTCGTTGTTTAAGAGTTAAGAATGAGAAAAACAATCCCAGCCTTTCATCCAACTAGCTTGTTCATTAATACTAATACAAACGACTACTAAAAATTGCTCAACAAATGATATAGTCAGAAAGGCCATTCACCCATCGAATACCCCACCTGACAAATACATTCCCTACTCAGCCATAATCCTCACCCATTTTGTATACAATAATAGTTGATCAGTTGAGTCTTCAGCAAAGTTTTCCATCCTTGCCTCATCTTTCCAATCGCCAGATTTACCTTATCGTCTATCTTTTTCACCCCGCTAAATACCATCTTCATTAAACGAGTATAACTTGATTTTTCAATATGTTTTTATGGTTCCTAACTGTGATGGAAACCAATTTGTGATTGTTCTGCGTCTTTCTTTTTCTTCTTTCTTTCACCCAAACACTCTTCAGTTTCGAACAATTCCTTCATCTCTTCATCCCTTCAGTCTTAATGCAGTTGTTACCTGGGCAAATACCCGAAAACCCTTTTCATTCTTCGAATTAGGTCTTCCACAGGGCTTCATAGGGACACACATATTTTGGGGGTCTTGTGTTCTTGTATGTTCATTAATCATTATGGTATTATCTACCTAGATGTCTTCTTTCCATAAGTCAATATCCTATAGCAGTGTAGAGAGCATCTTGCATTCCCTCGGAAATGTTGGTAATCTTTAATCCAACTACTTTCCCTCTTTTGGAGCCTCGATATTACTCATATCATCTTGCTTTGTTCTCACTTCTAAATCCCTCGTTTTAATGGTCCACATATATTTTCTGTCGGTTCCAACTCTTTCCTAATTTTCAGCAATCAATATGACCCTATTTTCCTAATTTTTTGGCAGTTCTCGCCTCCCTTTTATTTTTTACATAATTTCCAACCTCTCCCCCTTTTTACAGGCTTTCTATTTTTCACCGTTATACCTCTCCCTTGTTCATTCTAACTTCTTCCACAGTTTTCATTACATTATACTTCAGCATAATTTCCAACCCTTTTGTAATTCCAGCTCCATTATCTTTTCTATTTTTTGCCCTTTCCATATACCTTTTCATTTCTTGGTTGGCTATCATTACTTTTCAGCGTCATTTCCAACACTTTCCCAGCCAACATTTTTCCCTCTTTTCCCCCCTTTACGAGCCCTCCTCTCTCTTTTCTCCTTTTTTACGATCACCATCTCTCCATTACTTTCTCTTCTATGAACTCCTCTATAATTTTCCCTCCACCTACAACCTTTTATATCTTTTCTTCCTTCATCGGCTCCTTCTCTCCTTCACTTTGTCTCTTCTTTCCCTCCTTTTACTACCCCCTCTCCATTTCCTTCTTACGAACCCCATCTCCTTCCCCACCTTTCACGACCCCCTTCTCTCCCTTTCCCTCGCTTACGGTCGCTCTCCATTCTCCTCATTTCCCCTTCTTACCACCCATGTCTCCTTATTTATTTTTTATTTTTTTAAGACCCTTCCCCTCTTTTTCCCCCTCTTACCGTCCTCTCTCTCTCTCTCTCTCTCTCTCTCTCTCTCTCTCTCTCTCTCGTTATTGCTCCTTCTTACAGCCTCCTCTCACTTTTCCCCTCTCTGACGACCACCTCATTCATTAGTACACATTTTAACGACCCATTCACCCTTATTCTCACCTCTTACAACTCTTTCTCTCATTACTGCTCCTTCTTACGACCACACCTCTCTCTTTTTCCCCTCTCTTACGATCTCCTCTCTCCTTACAACCTCCGCTTACTACCCCTCCTCTCATCTCTGTCCCCTCTCACGACCCTCTCTTTCTCCTCTCACGACCCCCTCTTCCCCCAGTACGGGTCGAAGGGGTGCCAGTCGGACTACGTGGTGGTGGCCAAGAGTCGTACCCCCGGCGACAACGACCCATGGAGCCACGACCGCTTCTGTGGCTCGGCACTAGGCAACTACGTCCAGGGACCCATTGTCAGTGAGTCCACGCGGAATACCCATAGTAAAAATATCCATCTTTAGAATATTTATCATGCCTGTTTCAGTAAGTCTGGTTCTCTCTCTCTCTCTCTCTCTCTCTCTCTCTCTCTCTCTCTCTCTCTCTGTATGTGTGTGTGTGTGTGTGTGTGTGTGTGTGTGTGTGTGAAGTTTGAAATGTAATGGCTATGCGTGTGCGTATGAAAGTCTGTATATTATGTCATCGGCTGAACAGACAGGGTGCAAACACATGCCAGCATATGAAGGAACATACTACAGCACCCACGACGTACGCTTCAACTCTACATTCGGGGCTCACGTAGCACGAGATGAATACTCAAAACACCCAGCTACTGCAGTCCCAGTGCACAGAAAGGGATTTAAGTAACACTTCTTAAGATTTGATGAATACTTAGAGGAAAGGTCGGACCATCCACGACGGGCACATGCCGAGTAAAGATTTCTGAATATCTGCTAAATTTATATAATTGTTGAACAAACCTGGGTGGGTAGTCGAGTCCTTCATTGTGCCCTCTGTAGAATGTTCATCAAGCTATCATCAGAAAAATACGTAGTTTGAGCTTTCCAAAATATTTATTATGCTGTCATTAAGATACTGATTAACTTCCTATTAAGTTGTCATCATCGGTAAATAGGGTTCGTAGTTTTTGTTATCCACAATATCTATATCATCATCCTTATAAATGTAACTTTTGTCGCACACAGTATCTGTCGCATCAGTACCAGTTAACACTTACATTCCACAATCCAGAATATTTATTGTCTTCATCGGTAAATACATAGTTTCTGTCTCTGACGAAAATTTCATCTGATCCGTCATAAGTACAGTAAATATACCGTATAGATTTTGTCATCCACATTACCTATCACGCCCTCTTCATTTATACCTACCACACCTCCACCGCGTGGAATAGCCACCATACCACCATCTGTATGTACGTAGTTTGTATTATGTCATCAGCAGTAAGCCACCTTGAATATCTGTTGGCTCATCCCCAAACAGCCCTCTGCATATAAACACGTCCTCGAAATGCCCGAGTCTTGTTCTTTAATGTGTCGTCTCTCTCTTATTGACCACGTAAGCGGCAACTATCTTATCCGTGCTTGGAAAAAATGCATAATTTTAGAGGGACAAGAAGTGCACATATCGGCAGGTCTCACCAAAGCTGCAGTCATGGGGATGTGTGGCAGGTTTTTGTGAGGTTCATAATCCATTCACCTAGAATAATAATTTTGTCATTGTCAGAGTAAATGAGAAGCTTCAGTGCCTGCGAAAAGCATTTTGAATTGTGATGTTTTATGGACATGAAAACAACAACAATAATAATAACACTATTCATAATAATGATAATAAATTATTATTATTATTATTATTATTATTATTATTATTATTATTCCATCCATCCATCATCCATCACCCACTCCTATGTCGCCCCCTGAGGAGCGTAGGAGCCCGGGACTAGGCAAGTTGGTCCTCATTTAAGATGAGAGTAACCAGCCTCACTCATCCCTGGGTGGCATTACGTGAGCAATAAACCCCAACCACCCCATGGATATAAACCTTCACCGGCTCAATCCGATTGGAGCATTAAACCCCCAGGCGCCGTAATTCGGTTATATGGTTACCACCCAGCGTAGCAAATGGTTTCCTGGTGTACAGGAAACCATTTGACTTGTCACTCAGTGTAGAGTTACCCATAGGCAGAAGGAAGAGGAAAGAATGAAGGAAAGAAAGACAGAAGCAAGAGTGTACAGTCACCCGTAAGCAGAAGAAAGAGGCAAGAGTGAAGGAAAGAAAGGCAGAAGAGAGAGGATGGAAGAGAGGAAAGGGCAGACACTCAAAGCAGCACTACATCGAGTGAATGGATGGTGAGCGCCCCCACCTATCACTTAGTGTCCCCACCTACCACTTATTATTATTATTATTATTATTATTATTATTATTATTATTATTGATATTATTTTTATTATTATCATTATTATTGGTATTATTATTATTATTATTATTATTATTATTATTTAAAAGAATTTGAGCACAGGAAGAAATGGCAGTATTTTGAAATGGATACTGAGACAGAATACATGAGTGTTTGTGGAGAAGTAAAACTCAGACGACCATGCCATAAAGAGAGGAAGAAAAATAGAAAGTGGGGAGTGGCAGTCAAGATAATCCATCCACTTGATGGAGCCACTCAGGGTCTCTCGGGCCCATATGTAGCTGTGATTATTTAAGGGATGGTAATCATATCAGAGCACAGGATATACCAGTTCCTGTGTCTCTTACTTAGACCGGTGCCTCATTAAAAAGAATGTATATGTACGAGGTAAATAGTATTTGGACTGTAGAAAAATAAAATCATGATTGAGCCCTGGAGACAGACTTAGTTGTCAAGCGGGTTCTGTTTAGACTTTGAGAAGGCGCAGGCACAAGTTTTATTGCTGTTAATTGAGGGTGTACCTGACGTCCCATTCCCCCACCCCTCATCCCCCACTTCCCTCCTCTCTCTAATACATCAACCCTCACCCTCCTGCTCTCATTCAGTTTTAGAACATGTGAGCTAAGAATAGCTTGCCCGGTCTGAATCATATGTTGCAGACAATACCCCCATGGGCAAGCTACCTTGATGGACGAAGATTAGATGATGGGAGGAGTGATGATGATGTGGGCATCAGTTTAAAGAATCAGCTAATGCTCTCTTAGGAGAGATTATCTGTGATAAGGATAAAGGGTTGTACAGGTCCAGGAGGCCGCATAAGGCTTCGGCTTTCAGACATCGGCAGGTCAAGCGAAAAAAAAAGCATAAGGAAGTCTCGTGCGTCACAGCTCTTGGCTTCGGATGGCGCTGATGTCGTGGTGCAAAAACAACTGAAGGAAAAAAATCTAATTGTGAGGTTTGGAAATAAACTGGGTTGGCGCCAGCTGGCTGTTGGTGGCTGAAGGTGGCGAGACACGTACACAGGCTCAGCTTTAGCCTTGAGCACCCGGTGAGACGCCATAGATAAACGCAGATGAAATGATCCATTATATTGTATACCGTATATAAAAACATTACAATTCTTTATTATCAAAAGTAAACAAACATAAAGCATGATTTAACGACAGAAAATAAAACACTCCTTTCAATACAGTCATATGGGAAAATGGATCGTCTTGTACTGAGACGGTTGGAATCATGGTAACGTTAACAGCATCCTATGATCCTCCAGTTCCTGCACACACACACACACACACACACACACACACACACACACACACACACACACACACACACACACACACACACACACACACACACACACACACACACACACATCACCATCATCATCATCATCATCATCACGTCAAGGCGGCTGGCTTATACTTACTCTCCTTACCCTAATCCCTCACCTTGCTCTCTTTCTCCATCATATGCTCTCCTCATACCTCCCTCAAACTCCTTCAGCTAGGTGAGGTATTATTTATATCTACTGATTACATACCGTCTTATTATTTTTCCTTCAGTTTGTGGGGGATGTTTGGCAGAGAAGGAGTTATGGAGAGCTCTGTCTGACCCTTCCAGTTCAAAAAATCGTTTCTAAGCTAAATAATATCCTGTTGACATACTGTAATTAAAGCATATACATTTAGATGGAAAAGTTTGGTTATTATTCCACTGCATCTCCTTCAGAAATAGAGCCACGTCCTTGGGCCTTGGTTTTCCTCCCTGACGCATCATATCAATAATTATCTTTGAGCAGAGAGACACACCAAACTTCTCTCAGTTTAGGAATATCAGCCTGTAGAAGAAAGTGACAAGCAGAAGAAGTGAAATATCAGGTGAACATTTGTCCCTAATTGTACATCATCGGACTGAAATGGTGAATACTCAGTTTTATCCACACTATTTTGACATATTCTTTCCCATCTGAGTAGAGTGGCCTGACCTTCTAATCTCTCTCTCTCTCTCTCTCTCTCTCTCTCTCTCTCTCTCTCCTTCATCTAAGTCTCTCCTGTCTCTGCAGCTCTCCTTTCTCTCTCCTTCCACCTTGTCTTATCGTCGTCTTCACTGCTACTCCACCTGTCCTTCCTTCTAATATATATATCCCTCCATCCTACCTTCCTCCACTATTCCTTCATCTCTCTGCTATCAGCCTCATCCTCGTTTCCCCCCATTAGCTGCGACTTTACACTAATGCACATCACTCTGTTGCTTCTTTTCTGTCCCTAATTCTTTCACCACATCCCATGCCTCCCTCCTGCAGTCTACTCTCTCCCTCTAGCAATCCACCTTCAATTTCTTCCTCTATCTCTTCACTTCCAGCTTTTTTTCATGTATACCCCAACAAGCTTTTCTCTCCTCTAGAAATCGCTCCCTCCATCCAGTCTGCCACCATTTCTCCTTCTCCCCATCACCAACCTCTACCTTGTCACCCCCCTGCCATACTTCTGTCCTTCTTCCCTCCAACCCTCTATCCTCCCTCCCTCCTGCATTCCTCCCTCCCCCTTCCTTCCTCCTTCCGTCATCCAGCCATCCGTCCATCTTTCCTCGTTCCATCATTCATCCATCCATCCTTCGTGCTACATATTTCCTTCCTTCCTCCCTCCTCAATCCCTCCATGCTTCCTTCCTCCTCTGTCCATCGTTTCTCCTCCATCTCTCCATCCTTCTTTCCTCCTAGGTACCTATAGCATTCTTCCCCCAACCTTCTTCCTACTTCTATCCCCCTATCTTTGCTCCATCCTCTGTCCTTCCTTTTTTCCTCCCTCTTCCATCCTTCCCCTCCCCCATCCCTCCAACCTTCTTCCCTCCTACACCTCTCCACTCCCTCCCCACCACGCCTCACCACAGTCTCCTCCCGCAGGCTACTCCACACCGTTCTACATGCAGGTGAAGACAGACGCTGATGAGTTCTCCCGTAGCCTGGATCTTGGCAACCGGGGCTTCCAGCTGGAGTACACCCAGCTGCCGTGTTCAGGGCCTTACCTCTTCAACTCCGACCAGAAGTTCAGTGGTTAGCTCCTTGTAATGTTGTGACTGGGATCTTGCACACTGTAGTTGGGATCCTGTACATTGTAACTGGAGTCTTGTACCACTGTAACTGTACCAACGCAACACCATAGACTTAGCATGATTTTGTAACATTGTAACTGAGATCCTACAGCACTAAACCAGAGTAGCTTGTACTTTGCAGCGTTATGCAGAAGAAAGTAACAGAAAACTTTAACGCTATGACGGGGACTACCTCAGTACCATAGAATTTGGTACCGTTGAAGATGAAGCCCTGAAACAATGCACCACCTTTGCTTGGATTTTGTAATGTTATAACTAGGATATTTGTAGGTCTGCAGTATAATAGAATTTTCTGACTTTTTAACCAGACTACCGTAACACTACAGCACCATATCTGGGACTTTATAACAATAAAGAAAAGGCTATACTACCATAGATAGGATCCTGGAACTCAGTGACTAGGAACTGAAATGCTAGTCCATTAGCCGGAAGTTTGTAACAATACTGGAGAGATCAATAATGTAACTGGGATACTGCAGTCCTGTGGGTAATGCAATGCAGCATAACAACACCACAGCTAGAATTACGTAACCCTCTAGTCCATACTGCAATCTTTTAAAGGTCACAGGGTCTGTAGCACTGGAATACCCAAGTCAAGATTTTGTTACACTTTTGCAAAGAGAAGACTAACTCTATAGCTGAGGTGATGTTATGCTGTAGCTAGAAAGTGTAACACTGCAACCAAGGAGCTAAGATTTTGCAACACTGCAGACTAAACATATGTTCTGGAGCTGTAACACTATAACTAGAGTCCTGTGACAATGTAATACTAGCTATTTCACTACCTGTAACACTGTAAAATATGAAATTTTATAAGAATATAACTGTAACAGAATAACTATACTGTAGCTACGGTTATCCTATCTGTCTCTTGCCAGATATCTGTGCTGCTTACCTCTACCCTTATTGTACTGACTATCTCGAATTCTGTGGTAATTTAACTTCCAAAGTGGATCATACTTGATCCATTTCTTCACTCCCAGAATACTCCATTTAGGAAATTTCGGAGTTCACAACACCTTTGAATTTCTTCTCAGATCCATTTCGTGAATTACCTTTCATCGTCTTTACCCTTAATGTAATAGAGCAGTTCATACAGCACCCTGCCCGTATCCCTGACAGCACTGGAGAGATAGCAATGTATTTGACCTCTTTCTTACAACTAAGCTTCTGCTTACTCTGTCGGTACTTTTTCTCCTTCAGGCTTCTTCGAACACATCCTTATTTCCACAAACAGTCTTGTCTCTTCAATATGGCCAGTGTACCCTACCGAGAAGCGGCGTCTGTGGCAGATGTGGCTGGCTTTGCCCATATCTCTACAATGAAAGATTCTAGTGCTCTTTCTCCATCTCTTCCTCCCCCCCCCCCCCTCGACTTCTTTCTAAAGATGTACATTCCTGGCTGTCTGGTCTCAGTACTTGTAAGGTGTCCGACCCTGATGGAGTTCCTTCTGTTTGTCTCAAGTAGGCTACTGTGTTTTCCATGCTTACACCCTGTCTAAGCAAACTCTTTTTTCCTTCGTCAACTTACATCTTTCCTTCTAGCTGGAGGACTACTCTCATTCAGCTTGTTTCGAAGAGGCGTTACCGTCCCCAGCCTTCTGTCATCAAATTGCTTTAACCTCTTGTATTTCCGAAGTCTTTAAGTCTGTCCTCAACAAAAAAGATTTTGTAGCACTTTTTTATCATGACCATCCTGACTATTCGTATGTATTCTGTCAGGGGCACCCCACTGGTGATCTCGTATTCCTTTCAGGTTCTTATTCATCTACTTATTCGGAACTTCGATGAAACATTTGTAATTGCACTTGATATCTTATTGGATTTTAACAGCGTCCTCCACAAATGTCTAAGTTCCACACTGTGTTCTTACTGTTTCTATACTTCTATCTTTGCCTTCGTCTCAAGTGTCCTTTCTCGTCGTTCTATAGCTGCTGTTGCAGACAGACACTGTTCTTCCTCTACAGCTGTCTGTATTGCTGGTCATCAGGGTTTTATTTCTTCATTAAATGTTTTTCTTCTGTTCATCCATGACCTTCTACGTTGTACATCAAGCTCTATCTGTTAATATGCTTTTGACTGCACCCCTTGCTTACTCGCTTCTCACAGCGTCCATCACGGCAATTACTTCAAAAATCACGCTATCCGGATATAGCATACCTGGTTTCTGACTTGTCTTTTATTTCTGACCTGGGCAATGGAAACCTTTGGATATTTCATGCATCAAAAATTTGATTCATCCAACTTTTAATCCGCCAAAATTTTCCCCAAGAATATCTCAGTTTTCAGCAACACAACTCCTTCATCTTCTCTCAAACTCTTTCTGATCCCACCATGGAAAGACTACCGGTACATTGCTTCCCTTACCAAATCTACTCCACTGAAGTTTGGGTGTACTAATCCATGCTTTTTATTTAACCCTGTGCAGCTGCTAGCGTTGAAAAGAGGTTATTCGCCCCTGTCTGAAATAAGCAGTCACATGTGAACTGACTCACCATATACTCATACAACTCTTCTAAACTGAGTTGCGTTTAAGGCATTTCACCTCAACTCCCATCCTCTTACCGACTCCCATCAACCTCTCTTCACCGCGGTATTCCATCTCCCTCCCTCTGCTATCGCATCTTCACTGGGCACTGCTCTTCTGAACTATTTGGCTGCTTCCCTCCACATCACGGCTGGTGCAAATCACCCGTTGTGGTCTCCAGTCTCTTAAATGCATTGTGTCCAGACATCAGGGAATAAACGGATCTTGCTCTTTGGTTTTCTTGAGTTCATTCTTCCCTTGGAAGGACAACATTTTGCAGGCTTTCAGTCTTTGCTTCTCTCTGTTTTTGCAGTAAAAAATGGAATCCTTTAACACTGTAACTGGACGACTGTAACATAATCACTGTAAGTGAAACGCTGTAGCAGAGCAACTGGAACCCAGTAAGCAGACCTGAACTATGATACCGCAGAAATAAAGGGAAAGTTTTAGCCTCAGTCATGGTGACTTTTTAGTTTAATTTTTTTGTTTCCTTCAGACAATATTATTCAACTAAGGAAAGGCGTCTTGTAGTGTAGGAGGAAATGCAGAGTATATCCTACCACTCTGGTTTAGAAAATTGCCCCTGCTTTGCCTTAAGCTGTCTGGAAATAGTGTGAGTAAAATGTAAAAGGCGTGTTCGGGCTTAGGGGGCAAATATCTACTGCAGTTGGGAGCTTGTTCTACCTTATCATTTGCAACAAACTCTGCGGCCATTTTTACGTTAGGATCCTACGAGCACCGTCATCCCCTTAACCCTTCAAGCCAGAGACATATTTTCTTGTTTGTTCTCCCTATCTCTCCATTCACCACAGGAGAATCTCTTCGAACTGAAAGGGCTAGAGATAAACCTCATTAACCCATTCATCACGGAAGGTCATTCCTGAGCTCAATACAGTCGTCTGGAAGGAGCAAGAATAAAGTTGAAATTGAATGTCGTTATTTTGTGGCAGCTGGTTTATTAGGATCTTTTGAAGTGCAGGGGATAATATTGATGATTCCAAAAGCATCTTCTTCACCTGAGGGCCTTTGTGATATAAAAAAAGTTGTGTGATGATGACAAGAATAGATTAATTATTTAAAGACGTAATCATGCTGAAAAATATAACTAGGAATCCCTGTCACTTCCATAACAAACTGGAGTCCTAGTGTGTGGAAAAATAGATAAGGCTGGGATTATTTCGTCCCTTTAGACTACAGACTCAGACTAAAACATTGCATAAGGACATTTGGTGAATGAAGGACAAACTCGGGGAGACTATATCGTGTTGTGTAGGTTAACGGAGATAAGCTCTACCCCCTTCTGTGCCATAGGTCTCCGCTAACCTTAATACAATCATCTAAAGGTCGTAATAGCAAAATAGAAAAGGCGTCATCATACTAGAGGGGCGAACTGTCATCTTTGTTTGATTGTATATTTTGCTTTTATTTATTCCTCTCTCTCTCTCTCTCTCTCTCTCTCTCATTCACGCCTAGTCAAATCTGCACCACTAAAATCCATTGAGATCATACATTCTACCTACAGTTTCCTTATGACAGAAAGTTTCTATGAAAAACAAACGTAGACAAACCCAAGAGAACAAGCTAAGAAAACACTGCCTTCCTATAAACTGCATTTCCTCAAAAAAAAAACAAAAAAATTATATCGTGCACAAAGATACAGTAGATGACGTTTAATGTGGTCTTTGAAGTCAGGGTTATCCTTATTATAAAGTTTTGTATTCTCAAGCGTTTCTTTGTATCCTTTGACAAGGTTTTACACCCAGAGTGAATTATCGTTACAGCTTAGCGATGGAATTGGTTTCGAGGAACGAGTAGTTTATTTAAATGTACTTACAAATACGATGAGACACTAGCAATATCCAGCAGTGAAACCAATATATTTAAAAACACTCAAATCTTTCACTGATACTACATTCTTAGGTATAATGATGGCTAACGTCGAATCTTTTGACTCAGCTACGGGTTACTCCTACCAGTCAAAAGGTTAATGTTATCAAACCAGCTAGATAACGTGAAATCTTGATGTACTGGTAAAAATATAACTGAAAATATCGCGAAATGGCTGTGTCCTTCTTGGCAATACCTAAAATAAAAAATAATGATCATATATGTTCTAATAAAGACGATATCTTGTATTCATACAACCAAAACTACGATTAGCACTTCAAGATGGCTACATAATGACGGCAAGGGGATGGTGACAGATAAAGCATCGGGATGGTATTATTGACAGATTTGTTTGTGTGTGATCATCAGTTACCCAGGTGCTCGTGCCTCCGCCAGTACTTTGTAGAACCTGATTAACTGAATATGAATAATAATTTTTACACAAACAGGTATCTTCAGTCTGTTTTTTATATAGCTGAAGTAGTAGTAGTAGTAGCTGCAGCAGTAGTAGTAGTAGTAGTAGTAGAAATCCAGCACTGTGAAACAGCAAACCATTTCCCTTCTAAAAAAAAGTAAAGAAAAGAGAAGTCAGCGGTGGCTGAATCCGTAGAGAGGCGGCCTGCAGTCCTAATGGACCCAGGATCGAATCCTGACTGGGGCAGGGAACAGTTTAAGGATTTGAATTTCCTAAAAGCAGACTTTCCTGATCTACCAGATGACCCGCCGACATGTCATAAAAATACACCCGCTAATATCAATACACCAGTCCTGTATGAGACAGCCCTAGCATATATTCAATATGGATGGTGGGTGTTAGTGCCGAAGTGGTGACATGTGGAGGTGTAGGAGGACTACTGGGCGTTGGGATAGGTCACTGCCCCCAAGAAATAGGCCCTGAAGCCTTTGCCCAGAGTCAGACACGTAAATATATATATATATATATATATATATATATATATATATATATATATATATATATATATATATATATATATATATGTGTGTTTGTGTGTGTGTTTGTGTGTGTGTGTATTTATTTTTTTATTTACTTCGAGGTGCTTGGCCACATTGCGTTTGAAAGAGTCGTGGTCAAAAGCAGTGGAAAAGACTGATTGAAGATGACATTTTTAGAGCTGACCAGTTGTATGAACGAAAGAATGAGAGTACCAACCAACTACTCTAAATGAGAACTGGATAGAGAAATTGTGCGACTCATTGCCTTCACGGGCCATAATGGGGAAGGTATTAAACAGACAATTCAGAACAAGTTCTAGAGAAGTGCCAAGTCAGTCTGCAAGGAGCTGAAAGTGAGCAGCGTCATGCGCATGATGTAAGTCGGCCCCTTTGTTTCAGTTTAACACAGGTTTCCGTATGGACTGGTTTACTTTACTGTGACGATGTTCCAAGAGGACAGTTTACGGATGCAGTTCCTGCTATGCACATAAAGGTAATTATTCCTTATGCTCAGAATTCCTCGGGATAATGAAATCAGAGAGATCTAGATTAATTCCCTTGAAGAAAACACAACTTCAGTGCCGAAAATACACGGATAAGTAATCTGCATTTTGAACCGAATGACTTTAAATGAAATCTAAAATACGAGCTCCTTAGCACACCAGTTCCAGTAAATAATAATGAATAAGCAGTAGATGCAGTACCAATACTGTGACCATCAACATCAAAAGGAATGTTTAGTCATGTGTATGTAAAGCGGAAGTTCTATTTCACATTTTGTTGTTGGATCATATCATGAAATACTAAATACAGTGCGCCGAATATTAAAATAATGCATGATTTTCTTATTATGCATGTTTCTGTGTTTATGCAATATGATGATGTCAGTTCGAATTGTATGATGACAGTGTACTCATATATAATATATGTTACTGTATGGCTTAGTCTGGTGTAGTGTGGTTTGGTGCAGTGTTTTGTGGCCTGGTGTGTGGTGGCACCTGTTCTGGTGAGGTGAGGTGAGGACATTCCTTTGTAGAGAAACCTCATCAACATTCCCAACAAAGGAATTTGTTTATGGTTGTTGTGGTTGTTGCTGTTATTGTTGTTCTACCTAGGTCTGTCTGGCCTAGCAGACTCTTCAGCCAAAACAAGCAGCCGCCTTCCTGTGGTAGACATCGTCTCGCAAGGATTAGAAAAGGGTCCTTCCACATGAACAGATGCAGGGCAAGTGGAGCAGGAACAGTCTCCAAGAGGATAAACTGTTTATAAGAGATATGTATGAGTAGTAGTCTCAGCCCAGACTTTGACTACTTGGCAAATGCGATTGAGTTCCCCGCCTGGGAGTGTTGTGCGAAGCCAGCTACCAGATCAAGGCCCCACTTCCTGTATTAGTACCTCCCAGGCCAATGGTAATCATCCATCTATTATTTTTTGGCGGATTAGTGGGCGCTACACCTTGCCCAAGAGTGACCCGGATCTATGCAGGGCAGGTGTCCAACTTCCCTCAGGCGAGGACATGGCCCGGCAGCGTACCTGATGTCGGTGGGGTGATATTCATAAGCAGAATCAAACACTGACAACATCAACATACTGACAACAGTAGCATAGGGAACTGGAAAGGAAAAAGAAATACGTGAAAAAGAAGTAACCAAATGGAGGGGCAGTTGTCAAAGGACCGACTGATGTCATCATGGGCCTGCCTACATGCACATGGAATGACCCCCTACTTCTCTAGACTTTGGTTCAAAAGAATAGTAGACCAGAGAAGAAGCGACAGAAAACGAAAGGACGATAGATGTAGCACTGCGGCAAAGGGTGGGGAGGCTGAATGGTGTTAGTGAGGAGAAGAGAATTAATGAACAAAAAGCCTTTGACTTCACCTTGTTTGGAAGTGTTGCAAATGGTGAAACCTCTCACACATGAGAGCTTTTAGAGCTTTATCTCACGCAGGACAAATATGGTCCCTGTACAAAATCAGGAACTGAGTGGGATTAAAGAATGCTCAGAGTTAAAAACACACACCTTACATTTGTGAAGCTGATTTTGCAAGTGACGTAATATGATCTTTCCAAGGGAGAATATGAAAGAACGAGACACTAGGGTTACCGAGAGGTGAAGGACTGAACAGTGTGTTAGTGAAGGTAAGGGGATAGGCATGTGGATGACTGTATCGAGCTGACAGACGGAGATACCATTTTTCTGAGTCAAGATTTTTTTTTTTTTTTCCCCAATCGATAATATGAAACGAATAAAAAATCACAGGTTAGGTGCGCTAAAGCCTCATCTGAATTCTCCTGACGATGCGTCATCTTTCTCTCTGTCTCTCTCTCTGAAGATGAATTTGTACTAGCAGTTCATTCCAGTCATTTTTACGGGTATGGTAAGATGCTTGCAACTTCTTGATATGTGAATCACTCACTCCGCGCCAGACTGCTCTGAGGCAATAGCATTTACACCCTTCTATGATCATTTACATTTCACTCGCAAGAGATGGATCAGAAGCATGTGACTTGGATATCTTTACATTATTGAGGAGTTGGTCCACATGACTAATTATTTTGTATCCTTTTTTTTTTTTTTTTGATACTGTGAAATGCAATCAACTGTTTTTGGACACCCTTTAATAAGATACCACACTGGCTATTGAAAAGTTCTAGAAATGGAAACTACTTTTTTATGTAAATAAGCACTGAAATACTGTTACAACAATGTGCTAACAGATTTTTATTGGTGGCAGCAAATATTAACCATATTTGTGAAGGATGTGCATGCTTCTGCTATCATCCCATGAATCATATTTGGCGAAATTCGTTCCGTGTATCAAATAATGGTTTTAACTAGCCTTTAATGTACCCCCTGGAAACTCTCCTTTGTACCCTTAGCTTGGACATCCCTGCACTGCGAGGAATCTCTACCAGTCTGTATAAAATCGTCTGGCGGCAGCAGGAATGAAATACTGAAGTTTTCATTTTTCTTTAGTGGGGACAATTTCTAACCCATTCAGTACGACGGGTCCCTCCGGTTCTGAATACAATCCGCTGGTAATTATTCGAATAATGACAAAGTAATCATCGTACTGTAGAGTTTTAAAAATGGAATAGAAAGTAATGCTGGGGAATTAGAGAGAAACAGCGAAACTTACCCCTTTGACCGAATGCATAGTTCCTTCTGTATTTTGATTACCTATGGACGATTTTACGCAGTTCAAGAAGAATCTCCCTGACTATTGAAACTGCATACAATGTTTATCAGTCCCTTCACTAAGGTAGGTCTCCTATGAATAATAAAAGGTGCCTTGTGGATGCAAAAAAGAAAAAAAAGTCCTCGAGTTGAAATGGATATCTACTACATAACAAGGACATTTTTTATTTTCGTCAGCTTACCATCAGACAATTTTACCCAGCATAAGAAGGACCTCTGTCAGTGAATGGATTAATCAGGGCCGTATCTAACACTCCTAGTTTGAAATGCGCTCCCTTTGGAAACGAAAATCTCCTCGCTATAGTATGAAAAACAATATAAACTACCCCAGCCGACATAGTTAAGGATAAGAATCAAGTGAGGGAAGTAACAGGCTGCATAAGAGAAAAAAGCCAGAGAAAAACAAAAAAATGGTGAATATTTTGACCCAACTCGGGAGAGAAATTTCCTTAGATTAATGGCTGGAGGAGGAGGAGAAGGAGAAGAAGGAGGAGGAGGAGGAGGAGGAGAAGAAGAAGAAGAAGAAAAAGAAGTTTAATGAGCAGAGAGAGAGAGAGTGAATGTTAGGAACGTAATTAATTCCATTTTTAATTATTTACCTTTTTTCCTCTTTTCCTATCGTTAACGCTCTCTCTCTCTCCCCTCTCTCTCTCACTCTCTCTCTCTCTCTCTCTCTCTCTCTCTCTCAAACCTGCTAGTCCTGTTCCCAGTGACGAAATCAAATCCAAAGAAGATAAATGATTGGACGATAGCAATCTAGATGGCGGTGGTGGTGGGAGTTGTGCTGGTTGTGGTGACTGTGCTAGGTAGTTGTGGTGGTGGTGGTAGCTGTGGTAGTTGTGGTGGTGGTGGTAGCTGTGGTAGTTGTGGTGGTTGTGGTGGTGGTGATCATTGTAGTGGGGATGGTGGTAGTTGTGGTAATGGTGTTTGTTGCAAATGCGGCAGAGAAGGAATCGTTTTTGGATGTTCAGTGATGGCTGCGATGGTGGTTTTGGTGGATGTAGTGGTGGCTGTAGTGTATGTGTGTGTGTGTGTGTGTGTGTGTGTGTGTGTGTGTGTGTGTGTGTGTGTGTGTGTGTGTGTTGATGATGGAGATGGTGGTTGTGTGTGTGTGTGTGTGTGTGTGTGTGTGTGTGTGTGTGTGTGTGTGTGTGTGTGTGTGTGTGTGTGTGTGTGTGTGTGTGTGTGTGTGTGTGTGTGTGTGTGTGTGTGTGTGTGTGTGTGTATTGATAGTAGCGATGGTAATGGCTATGGAAGTGAGGAAAGTTGCTGCTTATGGTTCTTTTGACTTGTTTTGGTTGTGGTGTTAATGGCTGTCTTCGTGGTGGTAGTAATGATGGTGGTGGTGGTGGTGGGGGGGGTGGTGGTGGTTCGGGTGGAGGTGGAAGTAAGGGAAATAGACTTAGTAGTGGTGGTGGATATTGTAGTTAGGGTTTTCTTGTGGTAGTGGTGGCTGTGCAAGTTGTCGCGATTGTGTTAGTGAAGCAAATAATCCTTGTAATTGTGGTGGTTGTATTAGTGGTGGTTGTAGGAGCCGCAGTGCAAAATATTGACTTGAGTATAATGACTTCTTTTTCTATTTTCTTCCCGCAGACAACATTACTCGTATTAAGGGAAATCTTTCACACTGAAGGGGTTAGAAATTGTCTCCATCAGTCTCCACAGTATGATGGTGTTTCTTTTCCTTGTTGTCGTTGTATGATTTTACTAAGCTAATGCAAGAACTCCCGTACTGATGGGTGTAAACTGAATCTTCTTTGTTATCGTGGAAAATTATTGGCTATGCTTGTGGCTAGGTAGGGTAATGGTGGTGGTAATGATGGAACTGAGTGTGATGACTGGAGAAGGGATGTTGAAGCTGGGATGATGACGGTGGTGTAGTGTGTGGGTTAGTGATGGTGAGCACTGTGTGGTTGGCTTAATGGTGATGGTGATCTGCAGTGTAGTGATGGCTTCCAATATCGTAAAAATACAAATGATAAATAGCAGACAGGCATGAGACTAACTACTGAGATGACCGACGTACTGGTGCTGCAGATAACACATGAAGCAGTAGTTGTGGCTGTTGGAGGGTATCAGATAAACTCAAACATTTTAGAACTGGGCATTAACTGAGCCTGGCCTCTTGGACATCCCCACCTTGTCATGAGAGATACCGGTCCTGGGGAAATATATACTAAAGATGATAATCTCCTACATTCTATGATAAAAACAGGCGTGTTTATTGCAAATACAAACTTACATAAAGTTTTTCTTATGGATTCTTGATACTTATGTATTGTGTGAAATATATGAAATATATTATTCCACTTCCATATTTATGTAACTAAAGTCATCAGCTCTCGGCATGCTTGTGCTACAGGTAAGGTTCTCCATTCAGTGACAAGCATCACACTGTATGCCTTCTTTAAGAAGCTGGATAGTCTTTCGACAGCTAGCACACTCTACATCAGGTTCAGTCATGGTTGCATTGCACTGTTCATATAGAGCGATAGCTGACTGGCAGCTAAAGAATAAAGCTAACTTCAAATGACGACGACATACCCAAACTCTGGATCTAAAAATCTGAGGTCCGTATTTCTACTTTATGGACAATGACAAAGGCGACTGCAAGGATCGCAGCATTTTAAAATATATTACGGTAATAATAATGACAGTGATAATGATGATGATTATGGTGATACTTATAAAGATATTTCACAAATATATTAACGAACTCATATAAGTAACCCACTTTCGACTGTATACTTAGCATATGTAAGGAAACTAATGATTCTTTTTTTTTAATAGAAAAAATATTGACAACTCTGTATTTACGTGAATTCATTTATCCATTGGCAATTCTTCTCTCACCTGCCTATAAAACCGATAACAGCCGGTTGGAGCCCATCTTTCAAAATAAAAAAATGAAAATGTGAGTATGCGAATGAATGAATGAATGAATGAACAGGAAGAAGAGGCACAGTGGGGGACAAAAGCGAGGGCTAGATGAGAGAAAGTGATATTTGGGAGGCATGAGGCGAGGCGAGGTGGATACATAGACTTTATCACAGAATTGTTGTGATAGCATGTTTGTCGAAATCGCAATGTTACCAAGGAGAGTAGGCTGCTCATGTACCCCTCAGTATACTGGACTACGGCAGCTTAGCCTCAGGTCCCCCACACCTCGTAGGAGGTAATAGGGAAATGACTGTCACCGATATTGTTCGTAGAAGTAGTAATAAAAGAAACTGGAGTTAAGAAAGTTATGGAGGTCAGAATGACTGTATGAGTGGAATGCCTGTGTGGGAAGAAGGGTTACCAGTAGCAATGGTAAAATATGGTAGCGAATAATAATATTCGACACGTTCAGCAACAGGAAAAAAAAGAGCGACAAGAGGAAGATAAGAATGAAGGATGGCAAAGGATAGTATTTGGAAAAGGACGGGGATAGAAACGGAAGATAAATTGCTGCATATGTTATCAATAAACACCCTGATAACAAATAACCCAGTGGTTACTACACACTTTTTTCCTTTTCTCTTAATACAACGGTACTATTGTGCCTGACTTCAGTCTGAGGCTAATATTCACATTTTTCAGATCATTTCAGCCACCATTCCTCCCTCATACTTCATTATTTCACCACAAACTCCTACATTTCCTTGGGCTTCCCTATTTTCACTTTCTTCATTTCCTTACACACTTCGATCCTACTAATCCCACCTTCCCTCCTTTCACCATTCCCAGCCATTCCACACCACTTAAAATCGGGACTGCTTTCGTTATCTGTATTCATCTGCTCATTAAATTGCTCTCCCCATCTGTTCATTTTCTCTTCTCCACCAATTATTTTTTACACCCTCGGTCGCGAAGCAAGTGACTGGAAGCTTTGGAAGAGGTAGAGTATGCAGGGGAAGTAATAACAAAGACAGTGTAAAGGAAGCACAACGTTTAGTGGCCCAAGAAAATAAAGTAGCTGGAGTTATGAAGGCCTTGAACTGGAACAGACGTATGAACACTGCGGTTGCAAGAGAGCTGCATGGAGGTGTGCTGTTGTCCATATTAATAGACAGGTGTGAGACCTTGGAATGAAACGAATGTTTAAAATTCAAGGGTGAAAGCAGTAGAAATGGGATGTTAAACAGTGCACTTAGTATATGTAAGGCGGAGAAGGCAAGACAAATGAAAATTCGTGAAGGATATGCATTAATGGAGTCTATTGATGAAGGAGCGAAAGAGCGCGTGCCGAGATGGTATGATCACATTAAGAGAATGAAGTGGCAAAAACGCAGTTGAATGAGTCTGCGAGAACGAGGTGAAGTGGAAGGCCAGTAAGAAAATGAGTAGATAAGTAAATATGTGAACAGACGTGGATATGGACCGTGAGAAACTAGAAGAAATGACAAATGATCAAAATAGAGGAGAGAAGTATGTATGGAGATGCACATAATAAGGGACACACTCCTCTGTTTACTTGACGGTCAACGGAATGGTCTATACTCTGGGTGCAGCGTGAGGTACATTGCGCTCTCGTTTGCACGTGCTTCTGTGTGTGTGTGTGTGTGTGTGTGTGTGTGTGTGTGTGTGTGTGTGTGTGTGTGTGTGTGTGTGTGTAGTGTTAGACTGTGAGGCGGAGATCAAAAATTTCCAAGGCTTGAACGAGAAGTAAATGGATGTATGGTTCATTTCACTCTGTTAGTGGCGCTTGCTCTTTTGTTTTACCTGTTCCTGGATTCTTGCTACGCCATGTGTTTGTGAAGAACAGAGGTGGCATCTCTCTCTCTCTCTCTCTCTCTCGTCTCGGTCAATCTGTGTATCTACAGTACATATAAATACTGTATATAAATATAAATACATACATACATATATATATATATATATATATATATATATATATATATATATATCCATCCATCCATCATCCAATCCTACGTTGCCCCATGAGGAGCGTAGGAGCCCGGGGCTAGGCAGTTGGTCCTGACATTTAAGATGAGAGTGACCAACCTCACTCATCCCTGAGTGGCACTACGTGAGCAATAAACCCCAACCACCCCTTGGATATAAACCTTCACCGGCTCAATCCGATTGGAGCACAATAATTACCCACTAAACCACCAGGCGCCAAAATTTGGTTATATGGTTACCACCCAGCGTAGTAAATGGTTTCCTGGTGTACAGAAAACCATTTGGCTTGTCACTCAGTGTAGAGTCACCCATAGGCAGAAGAAAGAGGAAAGAATGAAGGAATGAAAGACAGAAGAGGGAGTGTAAAGTCACCCGTAGGCAGAAGGACGAGGAAAGAATGAAGGAAAGAAAGACAGAAGAAGATGGAAGGAAAGAAGGATGGAGGAGAGGACAGGGCATATATATATATATATATATATATATATATATATATATATATATATATATATATATATATATATATATATATATATATATATATATATATACATATATATATATATATATATATATATATATATATATATATATATATATATATATATATATATATATATATATATATATATATATATATATATATATATATATATATATATATATATTATATTTATTTATATATATATATATATATATATTTATGTGTGTGTGTGTGTGTGTGTGTGTGTGTGTGTATGTATGTATGTATGTATATATATACCCAATAATAATAATAAAATAAATAAACAATAATAATAATAATAATAATAATAATAATAATAATAATAATAATAACACTATGTAATATTAATCAAGAAGCCCATCACTTGGCCTAAGAGCCCAATATTTAACTTTTCCCTGTACCATTGACCTTCCAACAACAAAATAATAATTATTGCTCTCCATCATCCTCGTTATTCCCTGAAAACGCCAACAAAATTTTATCTCAATTGGATCGGAACTTTTTTTTTAAGCTGACCTTGCCTTTTGATCTTGACTTTTGACTTTTTCCTGTGGCCTTGACATTGAATTGATTGCTCTTAAAATTGAGTTCCTTCATCCTCAGGGTTTTTTTTACACTCCCTCGAAGTTTTCTCTGAATCGGATAATAACTGTTGAAGTTCACATAGCCTTGTGACCTTAGCCTTTGGCCTATTCTTCTAAAAAAAATATATATATAGGTCAGCCCTTGACCGACCCTCAGCTCGTTCACCAAGTTTGGTTTTAAATCAGATTAAAAGTGTTTTAGTTATTCTGGTAACACACACATAAATGGATCTAACATTGACTCTGCCCTGTGATTTTGACCTTTCACTGATTGCTCTCAAAACTGACCCACTTCTTTCTTGCCTTACCCTTAATCCTTTCACACAGTTTGATTTAAATGTGAAAAATATTGCTTTTTGACATCGCAAGGTGAAACTTTGACTTAGCTCTGTGACGTTGACCTTTAACTTATTGATTTATTAACAACTGATCAATCCCGTGGCTATTCTTCTTCCCCTTCTCCAAATCTGATTGAAACTGGATTAAATATATTTCAGTTATGTTGTTCACACACACACACACACACACACACACACACACACACACACACACACACACACACACACACACACACACACACACACACACACAGTAAAACATAATAACAAAGAGAACTGTAATAAAGAGAGAGAAACACAAGAGATGGAGGCTGGGAAGAAGAGCAGTAAGAGAGACACGGAAGACCAACATGTAACCCAACCCAATCTGAGTGACGATAAGGGGAAGGGACCACGCACGCAGGACGGGAGGCGACAGAAGAAGGGGTGGTGGAGGGAAGCAGAACCAGAGGCATCGTCATCATTTCAATAACTCTGCTGTTCTCTAATAAATATGGTGGAAAGGATACTGTTATAGGTGTAGACAGCAAAAAGGTGCAAGAATTGTCGACGAAGGGATGTGAAATGTCAGTGAACCTTGCTAGATTGTGGTGTACTTCAGTAATATAGAGTTAATAGCAGCCCACGACGATGTTATTTTACAGCAAGTGAGGTGATTCTCTCTCTCTCTCTCTCTCTCTCTCTCTCTCTCTCTCTCTCTGACTGACGGAATGTCACTTATACGAAGGATTTGGGCCAGGAAATAACGATGATAATCTGTCCACCTTAATTTACCTTCAGTTTCCTATCTTTCCTTCGTGAATACTGACGACATTAACACTAAGATACGCTACCAGTTACGAAGTGCCACTGAGAGGACGTAGACCAGTAGTTTTGTCCTATCTTGTCCTTGAGCTACGTGAAAATTGTTACAAAAGGACGAAAATCTCCATGTTAAAATGGATGAAGAATAACCTGGGTAAGAGGAACACCTACCAGGGGCAACATTTCCCGCCGTAACTGACACTCGACACTCACACAACACAGCCCTTCTGATGGACCTTATGCCCACAGTGAAGGTTGTGGCTGCTGAAAAGGAAGAAGATAAGGGAGGATAAAAAGTGACTATGGGGACACTTGTGGTTAGGTGGAACGTAGATGAGCCGTTGCCGCTGATGGTTCTCCTTACATGTGTCGTTCGAAACTTTCAGAGATGACTGGAAGTTTTTCCTTAATGTAATGCTGTCATGGATGGTAGTCGAATTCTTCTCCTTAAATGCCGTGGATTACAGTAGAGTAGCATTGCCTAAGGACAGCATACCTTCATGGGTATAATATGAAAATTGCTGTTATCGCTTATTACTAGAAATCACGGGAATTAATATAAAGTTTTATCGGCCTATAATTTTATTTCTCGTCATAGGTTAAGTAAATATGGACATATTTTGTTGAGTGGTTAATGTAAGGAAACGCAGCCTACACAAAAGCACATAACAGCAGATGCAGCATAATGAGCTGTGAGGTGGAACTCTGAATTTAGAAATTTTGAGTAATAAGTGAAAGGATATTTGGACATTTTTTTGGTCATTGCTTTTAACAGTTCTAACCGGCATATGTTACTTTCTGGTTTCTAGGACCTCCTCCTATGATGCGATGGTCAGCGAAGGTTGTTGTACTTGTTAATGCTGCTGTTGTTGTTGTTGCTGTTGTTGCTTTACCCAGGCCTGTCTGACCGAATTGACTCATTGATCACATGCAAGCAGATGCCTTCCTGTGGCAGACTGTGCCTCTCCAGAGTTGGAACAGGGTCCTTCCACATGGCAAGGTGCAGGGATAATGGAGAGGGCATAGCCTTCATGAGGATGAAAGTGTGATAGTCTCAGCCCGGACTTTGACTGCTTGGTAAAATGTGGTTGAGTTCCCCCACCTGGGAGTGTTGCACACGACCAGCTACCGGGCCTTGGCCCCTTGTCACTCCTATGAGAGTTCCTCCTGTGACGATGATAACCACCCACCTACTGCCTTTTTTGTGGACTAACGGGTGCTTGACCTTGGCCAAGGGTAACCCGTGATTATGCAGGGCAAGGGAGTCCAGCTTCCCTGAGCTGAATACATGCCTCGGCCTCATACCCCGGATCAGCGAAGGAAATTCGATGATGACTATCTGGCCTACATGATGTGCAGCCAGCGACTCTTATTCTGTCTTGCCTGAGCCTCTGTGCTGCAACTCCTCAACGCGTGAACCATTGTTCCACAGATATATGATTCCCAAAAGTACGCCTGCTGAATCTTATTTACTCCATGCAGTTGCTCATTTATACGTGATAACTAATTCCCCACTTGTGTCAGACATCCCTGTATACTGAATGGTGTTAATGTTCTTAAATTTTTTTATTAAGTCACCGCCCACCTATGGTTGAGGAAATTTTAAGTGACTGCTCTGTCCGTCCATGCGTGCGTGGATATGTGCGTACTTTGGTGAGTCTGTGTCCAGGATTCTTATCTAGGCGAGATATCTCCTGAACCCATTGACGGATATCCATCAAACTTTTGTCAGTGATGCAGAACGAGAAGATGATGAACTGATTAAGTCAGCTAGGTCAAGGGGTTAAAGGTCAAGGTAATATGGGGCCGACTTAGTTTGCCCTTGTGGGCTCGATATCTCCTGAACTCCCTGGATGGAATTCGACCAAACTTTTGTCAGCGATAGAGTATGGAGGGACTATGGACTGATTAGGTCAGCAAGGTCAAGAAGTCAAAGGTCAAGGTCATATGGGTTTGGGCACGATATCTCCTGACCCCCTAGACGGATTTCGATCAAACTTTTGTCGGTGATACAATATGAAGGGACGCTGGATTGTTCAGATAAACAAGATCAAGGGGTCAAAGGTCAATATTAGATGCAGTCGACTTAGTTTATCTTTAGTCTCATTTCAACCCACAGTGAACCCTGTCATGAAGGATGTATGGCGAGTCCGTGCACAAGGCTTGGCGGAGGCATACCGAGCGATGCTTTGCGTCGACAGCTCGGGGTCCGACTTCTCGGCGTTTTATTTTCTGAATGCTCTAGACGGAATCTAGTGCACAGTTCTCCTTCCTCCTTCCTTAGGCGCAGTAATATCGTCATTCATTTTCCAATATTTATTATTACATTGTATGCGTCACTGACCTCTTCCCTCCCAGTTAATCGCGACTCTCACGTGAGAAGGTACCTTCTGATAAAAAGTGTTGATATTTTAACATTTTCATTGCAGTGAACCCACTCAACTGATAGAAATTCTCAACTCTCCAAGGATCAAAGAAAGAGAATACTCTCATATATCTATAGTCAGGTATTATATTCAGGAAAAAAAAAAATACAAAGTTGGAGCAGACATCATTTGGCTGATCGTTACTACACATACGATACACAAAACACAAACAGTGTGAAACATGCAATACTTTACTTGGTGTCATGAACAAAGCATCAGTTCTGTACTAAAGCATAAGGAATTTTAATGTGCCCCCAGAATTCCAGGGGCTTGAAAGATGTGTGAATAAGTGTCTGACTCATTTCATTGGATATGCTGTTTATATTTCTCTCAATTTCGTATTTTTTCTTTCCCTGTTTTCTGGTTCTTGGATTTTCCCTAACCTATACTTAGGTTGGAATAAGGTCAAGATGGTGGTGATCATGAATATTAAATATGTACAGTATATATATATATATATATATATATATATATATATATATATATATATATATATATATATATATATATATATATATATATATATATATATATATATACAGTATATATATATATATATATATTTCCTGTGGCACACCCCATGGGATGCATAGGGCCTCGATGAACTCTCTCCACCAATATTTTGTCTCTTGTCATCTCCCTCAGGTAATATAAATGATATGCAGATGGTAATACCGTACTTGTCCATAGTGAACTGGAGCTTTGCTGACAGATGTTGAGTTTTGTGGATGTCTGTGAAATCTGACTGAAGGTGAATATAAATAAAGCGAAGTGACGGCTGCTGGAAGTGAAGGTGGTTTACATGCTCGTATACTTAAAAGCAAGTGGAGTCCATGAGCGACCCTCAACAGCATTTAGTATCCTTAAACAAATTTTGGAGTCCATTTTTGAGGGACGCTAAATTTTTGCGATCTTTAAGTGTCAATGCTACTGGGAAAAAAATTGAAATGTAAGAAGGTTCTTCAGGGCCGTTCTCAGATACAAATGATATTATGATGTACTGTTAAACGTCACACGCTTTATCCTCACGTATGCGACTAAGCATACGGTCCAACTGTGAAATCCGTTTGTTGTGTGTGCCAATCGCACAGTATGGAATGCCACAATTTTTCTTTAAACATTCGACCATGAGTGGGAAGTGAGGGTGGACTGGGAACGACTCGAGTTGGAGAAGGAATTTAAGTACTTGGTTGCAATAATCAAGAGGGGTGGTATAGGCAGAAAGGAAGAAGAAAGTTATACAGCAAAAGAAAGGAAAGTGGTTGGTGCTGTGAAGGTTATGATAAAAAACATAGGTGTAAGTGTGGCGGCTGCAAGAGGCTTGCATGAAGTAATTTTAGTGTCTTTATTAACAAATGGGTGTTGACCTTGGTATGGCAAGGAAATGAAACATCAAGAGTAAGAACAACAAAAATGGGGCTACTGAAATGTTTTTGTGGAGCTCAGAATATATGACTCGGGAAACATGTGGAGAAAGGAAGCCCTTGGGCACTACATTCAAAGAGAGTATGCTTAGATGGTATTTGGAGAGCATGAATGTAATTAGAATGGTGAAAAAGAATGTATCTGGACGAGTCGCAAGGTGGGAGAAAGCTCAGTAGGCCAAGAAGATGGATAAATATGATAAATATGTGTGTCAGAAAGTAAGGAATGGGATTTAATGAGGCTCTGAACTAACAAGTGACAGAGCTGGTTGGAAGAACTTTGTAAGGACTAGTGTATGAGAAGGAAATGACACCCCTAATTTTACTCGGTGACGTGATGGTTGTCGAATTTTCTGTCGCTGATAGGTAACGAGATGCGCGTAAGTGTTGATGATTGTGCCTATGAGGTGGTCAGGATTCCAAGGGCTTAAATGGTCGGTGACGGCGACAGAAGAAGAAAAAACAGAAAAGCGGAGAGGAAAGGGAAGGGAAGAAAATAAGGAGTAAAGGAAGTGTAAGAAAATAAGGAATGAATAAAAAAGGAGTAAAAAAAAAAAAAGAGGTGAAGAGGGAACAGGAGATGGGGAAAGGATTTGAGAGAGAGAGAGAGAGAGAGAGAGAGAAGGAAGGAAGAAGGACAGGAGGCAAGGACGGAAGGAGGTAACCGAAGCCAGGCAATGATAAGAGGCAGATAAAAGTCTGGTCTGCCCTCACCTGCCCTGCCGACACCTTCATCACCCGACACCAGAGAGAGAGAGAGAGAGAGAGAGAGAGAGAATGAAATACTAAGAAGTGTGATCAGAAGAAGGAGAATGACGTTACTTGCACGAGAGGAGAAGTGTAAGAAGGGAGGAACGGAGGAAGGAAATGACAGACGCCGAAGAAAAAGAATGACAAGAAAACAGCGAAGAAAAGTGGGAGGTACGCATGGGCGAGGAAAGAGAGGATAGAGATACACAGAGATTTCAGAAACACGTTGGGTGAATGATAATGTGAGGTGAAGAAGAGTGGAAAGTGACCTATTTTACTCAAACACCGTAAAATATCTTCAGTGACCTCCACCCGCCTCAGTGGCCAGGCATGCACTTCAGGTGGCTCTACATAAGTGGCAAGCCTAATGGTTTCCTGTATCCCTGGAAACCATTTACAACACTGGGTGGTAACCATATAACCAAATAACGGGATGATATAGAGCCCACTATGGTGCCCCCGTTAACTGGGTGGAGAGATGCAAAAGTGGCGTCCATCAGGGAACGAAACTTTCACACTCCACCCTGTACCTCGTTGTGGCGAGGCGCTATCAACAACAGGGAAGCACAGGTTCACTGTATGGGATGACCCTTCAGGGGCGGTTGCTTGCCTGTAGTTAATGAGTTTGCTTGGCCAAACAGATCGCCAATAACAACTACCGTATACAAACACAATGAAGCTTTTGAACCTCCTACCAGTCTCCCTTATGCCTCCTCCACCGTTTGTTTTCACCTCCTTCTATATGATTCTCGTCACATGAACAGTTACTAACAAAAACTGTGACTTCCACTGTACCACAATCTGAAACTGAAGAAAGAACTTTAGGACAGAGCTCTGTATATCCTGCACCTTTAACCCTCTGAAGGTTGGAGTATCTCTAGTATTCTATGTCAGCTAACGCTTGACGATTTTACTGAGCTGAGCGTGAGGTATTATTGCCTTGGAGACTTACCTGTACAAAAAATAAAAGCCACTCGTTAAAGTATAAAACAATGACACTATCTTGAATTTTTAGTAATTCAAAGTAACCAAAAGCACATAAACACATGGGAAATATCTCGCAAGTCCAGATCATATACTGGATGAAAGAGGAGACTTAATAAATATTTCTTGATCTTTTATATACATTACACCCTTATACTCTCTTTTATGCTGTACATGTTTTGCTACAGTACTACATTACTCACTGATGTACAAGAGGATAAAAAATTGTAATAAGTGAATCATATGAATGCTGGGAAAGGAGTGTTACGGAGCCTTCTATGCCATCTAGAACATGACCTCAATATTATTGTATCATCAAATGTAAGGGTTTCCATAATGATTTTATTGACTGCAAATGTTACTGGCCACTGCCCAGACGAATATATCTACAGTAGGGACTGACCGTGTGAAGCCCAAAGTTTGCTATTTCTACCTGAGTGACCATGTGATGTCGTCCTTAACCACGACCTATCTCGAATGACCCTGGCTCATGTTACCACCAAGGTATTGACTCAGCTGTGACTTGCTTTGGAGCATAGCTTATCAGCAGTGATGAGGATCTACCCATGTCGAATTACAAGAAGAGAAAGGGCAGAGACAAACCATAGTGACGAGGACTGCCGCCATAGAATGCAGCAGCCAATCCTACTAATATGGCCTATCATGATCGCCCCCAGAAGAGTTGACTGGAGTTAGAATATAGTGCATCTGTCAGGTAGGTCAGTGAAGGAAAGGAAGGGTGGTTACTGGGATATATCAAGAGTGGCTAGAGGTGGAAGAGGCACTACTCAGAGCTACAGCTTACTCCAAGTCTCTCTCTTAGTTTAGTGATATAGTGTAAGAGGTAATCCAAGATATCAGGTTGTAATTTAAGAATTTATATTTATGTTAACTTGTAAATAGCAGCCTAGTAATGTAACTGTTCCAATTTAGCACTGTATCAGCTACAACGTGTATCTTGTTTAAGTTTACTGGTGATTCTAATTAGGTTACAGTGTCCTGCTGTGCACTTGTTTATTATATGGCGAACCTAATTCTGTGGTGTGTGTAGAGATTTTGTAATTAAAGTAAGGCTTATTTGTTTAAGTCTCAAGACCTTCGATCTGACCTTCAGAAATAGAAATTGCTCTGCATTGCCTGTAACAGAATTAAAATGACGACCTCTCCAGGACAGCAAAATGGTTTTGCTTTGATGTTAATTATATAATTATCTATCAAGGTGCTGATGAATTTTGATGATGTAAGAGGACTTATTCAGACTGAGTCTAGACAATCCGAGGTGGAAAATCTTACTAAATCTGAGCTAAATCTGGTTTTTCTTGTATTAAGAGGGAAGTTTCCCAAGTAAAAAACGTTATTTACTTAGCCTGATTAAAGAAACAATGTTTAAGGTGAGTGAGGATGGTGAAAATAATCATATTACAACTGGTTAGAATGTAGATGTTAATGCCTTAAATACTAGTGTCAATGCACAACATGAATTAGCCAAAAATAAGTCTCAAATGAGACAACTTCAAGTAAGGGAGAAACGATATGAACTAGATCATGGGAACAGACTGAGGCACCTCATTGGTTCACCTAGTCCTTGTGGCACCTGTCTGAGACTCTTGATGTTGTCAGCAAGAACATTAAGTGAGTCCTTCCCTATAGTGAGCAAGATGTCACTAAATATTTCCAAATGATTGAGAAGATGGCAGGTCGTCTTTCCTGGCCTAAGGACTCTTGGTTGATATTATTGCAGTGTACTTAAGAGTACGGCGTGGAACGCCTATATTGCTTTGTCAGTTGACCGGTGTGCTGATAATGAGGGTAATGAATGCAGTTCTAAGGCTTATGAACTTGTACCAGAATTTTACAACCTCAAGTTTAGAAACAGTTTCAAACAAAAAATTCAAACCCATGTGGAATATACTAGAGTGCTCTAAGATTTGATCAGCGGCTGCACTCTAAGGAAAACAATGTTACATTCCTATCCAACACTGCCACAGGCTCTAACAACAGTAGTTCAGTATAGGAAGGATGTTGCCTATAGTCGTTCTATTTTATGAAGGCAGTTTGGGTGGGGCGCTCTGGGACCTCACTCTGTTATCTCTGTTGCCACATCGTCGCCACACACGTGCTTTCTCTCTCTCTCTCTCTCTCTCTCTCTCTCTCTCTCTCTCTCTCTCTCATATTTACATTAACTACTACTAATTGTATTTTCTTTATTGTTTCTCTTGTTTTCGACTTTTTTTCCACACCACCCCTGAGGTAAGTCTATACAGTAGGTGCGTTTTTTTTTTTATAGCTTCCATAGCGGGAGACTGACCGAGTATGACCCGCTCAAGCTGGGCTGTCCCTCGTGTCACCACCTGACAACGTCGCAAAAGCAACACTGACAAGTCTTATGAGATTTATACTATACTATAGCTTTTTTATTGAATTACACAACGTCGCAAAAGCAACACTGACAAGTCATATGAGATTTATAATTACTATAGCTTTTTTATTGAATTACATCTATTCAGAGTGTTTAAAATTCATTTATAAGTAGTTACCAGCTTATAATAGTAGAATGAGAGAGAGAGAGAGAGAGAGAGAGAGAGAGAGAGAGAGAGAGAGAGAGAGAGGTGAGCACAAATAATTTCACGTGTGTCGGCAGCGATGTGACAACAGAGCTAACAGTGTGAGGTCTCATAGCGCCCCACCCAAACTGCGGTCACAAAATAGAACGACTGTAGTGAGCTGTTCTTCTTATGGTCAGCCTTTCGGTGTACAACAGCTAGATCAGCTCAGGCATTGTAAATAAACACTGGCTTCTTATGTTCGCTGTCTTTATTATCCAAATAATGACACTTAAAGCTTGCCAACTTCACTTCACTGTTTTCACAAGTACCGGAGTTATACAATCTTCACTAACTGCACTGACACTGAACTGACACTGAACTATACTCAAACTGAACTGAAACTCCTCTAGTCCCTTCCCCATCCTTCTATAAGTTCCCTATTTACTATAATTTTTCTATTAGGTTCTCGGGAAAGCAACAGTTGCCAACTCGGAGACATCCAAAATATCCAGGGTTTTCTCATATAACACCTATCTAGCACACAAACTGAGATAAAATTACAAAGTTTAACAGTCAAGTAAATAAAACATTATAGAAAAAAACAGCAAAAAATTCAATGCATAACTTACAAAATACCTCTGCTCACAAATAGCAGGCAAACTGGCAACTCTGACACGTAGCGGAAAAATTCGAGAATTGTAGGGAATACTCCAGCACTACCTAACCAGCAAATCCCGCGTCTCAACAATAACAAGGATTTTACTAAGCTGAGGGAGCTCATAATCTTGGAGAACTTCACTAGGTATATTGCCAGGGATATTGCCATTCACCTAGGCGTGGAAAATCTAGCTGAAGCAGCTGTTGTGGTAGTATTATCCACAACTATGATTCTAAGCTTCATTCACTTTGTAGATGCAGGAGAGTGGACCACTTAGACTCTGTAAACACTTTTTCTTGCAAGCCTTTTAAAATGGAATCAGAAGACTTTATTGGAAAAATTGTAACCTCAGGACATGTTAATTCCACCAAAGAGAATGTAGACATGGTTGCCAAAGGACCAGTAAGAAGTTTCAGATTTTGTCAGTTTTGTAATAGGAAGGGTCATGTAGAGGATGACTGTTGGGGGAAGATGAGAATAAGTTATAGAGCTAAATTTATTGCTTTGATAAATAGCTGGGAACTTCGAATACTGAAAGTGAGCAACCACAAATAGATAGGCTGAATGGTACTCAGACACATCGCTCCACTCTGAAGCCAGAGTGGAGCAGTCAGCTGTAGATAGCCAGGCTCCTGTATGGCTATCACTGAATATTAATGAAACTGGGATTGTGCAACCGTCAGGAATTACTGAAGGTGGTAATAAGACTCCATCATGCTTCAGACAATAAGGAAACCAATTCCCCCCAAAGATACCTTGTTTGTTAGAGTCTTTTCTAAAAGACTAGTGTCATTTGATGGTAAAAATACTAAGGAAGTCACTAACTTCCGAAACACAAGTGTTTCAGTCTCTTATATTGCAAGGAATAATAAATGTAGTTGAGCCTGATGAATGTGTTTTATTACAGGAACAGCTAATTATGTGTGTGTCCCCCAGGTTGAAGTGAAGCTCCAGTCAGAATGTGTTACATGTCCAGCACGTGTGGGAGTCGTGAACCAGTTACCTGTGAATGAGTAATTTTCCTCTTGGGTAATGAATTAACAGGAGGACAAGTGAGTACAGTTTCATGTGCATAAAAAAGGCCCATAAGTGAGGAGAAGATAAAAGAATTCGAGGAAAAACGCCTGCAGTGTTCCTGTCTGTGTTGTAACTAGTGCCATGATGGCAAAATCCGGTCTTGATGGTGATACTGTTAATACTAATAAGGAACCAGATGATATTTATCTTCCTGATACATTCTTTGTCCAGTTGACTGACCCTGAGGTTGAGGGCTCCCCACGGAGTAGAGCAGGTCTAGATGCAGTGAGATGCAGGCTAAGATGCAGGCATCTGATCCAGAGAATGTAGCTTTGATTGACTCTGTGATGAATGAGGATGAATGTGGGGCAAAGCTGTCTGAGCGTTTCTACCTAAAGGATGAATGTGAGGCCGAGTTGTCTGAGCTTTTCTACCTAAAATGAATGGTGTGTTGAAATGTTGGTGGAGACCACCCTACACTGCTCATAACGATGAGTGGGTGAGTGTACATCAAGTGGTTGTTCCAAAGATATGGAGGCATCGAAATTGCTCATGATTTTACATTAGCTGGACACTTAGGAATGAGGAAGACTCTATCTAGCTGCTAGCATCCGACAAAATTTCTACTGGCCTGGAATTCACCGAGACGTTTCCTGGTATTGTAGGTCATACCACACCTGCCAGCTGGTCAGTAAGAGTAACACGCCAATTCCCGTAAAGCTTATGGTTTCTGTTTCTGTCTGGATGCCCCATTCACTGGAGTCCATTTAGATATTGTCGGCCATCTGCCAAAGGCCTCATCAGGCCACCAGTACATTTCATGCTGTACATGGCTACTAAGTATCCCGAAACCATCCCCTTGAGAAACCTTTCAGTTAAAGAAGTGGTTAAAGGAGATGATTAATTTTTTCACTAGGTTTGGTCTGGCATAATAGGTGCATTCAAATCAAGGAGTGATATCATCTCACCCTCAAATAAATATTAAACGAATGTCATACTGTTCATGAAAAAGATTGGGACAAAGGTCTTCCCTTCCTGTTGTTTCCAACCAGAGACACAAAAGTTACTTAGGCTACTCCCCATTTGAACCGATTTTTGGTCACGATATGAGAGGTCCATCAAAGTTACTTAAGGAACAATGGATCAATGAAGATGGTCATGTTATTCTGCTAACCTATGTCTCAGATTTCAGAGAAAGACTACCCAAGAGATAAGAAATATCAAGGTGAATTCGGAAGCCTCTCAGAAGAAGTTTATTAGTTAATATGACAAAAGCAAGCAGGCTAGGAGTACACTATTTCACCCAGGAGACAAAGTGGTAGTACTGCTCCCTGTTTGTGGAGACCCCTTACAGACAAGTTTCTCAGGCCCTTATTTAGTAGAGAATGGGGTAAGTGCTGTAAATCATGTAATTCGAACCCCAGGCCAGAGGAAGGCGCGAAGGTTGTGCCATGTTAATATCCTGAAAGAGTACACGGCAAGAGGGTGGTAGATGAGTAGGGCTGCTCTTTGAAGTTGGACCAGACTGCCACTTGAGAGAAAACCAGGAGCCGTGAACGGAGTTAACTGATAAACCCTCTCATTTAACAGCTGACTGACTTGCTGACCTGATTGTCCTTCTAGGGAAGTATCCTGACGTTTTCCGGAACACTCCTGGACTGACGGATATAACACAGCATGATGTCGATGTTGGAGACGCCTGTTTTGTGAAGCAGCATCCCAACCATGTGAGCCCACTAAAGCAGTCCGTTATCCAGGAAAATCAGACCTACATGTTGCAGAAGGGATTGACCGAGCCATACCAACGCAAGTGGTGCTCCCCTGTCACCCTAGTTCCAAAGTCCAGTGGGTCCTGTGACTTTTGCATAGATTACTGCAAGGTAAATTCCCTCACTAAGACTGACACCCACTTCCTAAAGTAGATGACTACACTGACCGTACAGGCAGTGCAAAGTTCATTACCAAAATTGATTTGCTGAAGGGATATTGGCAAATCCCACATACAGAAGAGAACCAAGAAATTTCCTCTTTTGTGACTGGTGATCATACTTACAAATGCAAGGTCATGCCATACGGTATGAAAAATGCTCCAGCCACGTTCCAGAGGCTAATGAACAAACTTACTAGTGATATAATGGGATGCGCCACGTACACTGATGATTTGGTTATTTTTGGTAACTCCTGGGAGGAACACCTGATCCAGTTAGATACCATGCTGAGGAGAACGTCATCTACAAACTTAGAAATCAACCTTACGAAGTGTAACTTTGTAAAGGCCCAGATGCTGTAGTTAAGCTACATGGCAGAACTGAGTAAAAGAAGTCCACCCAACACCAAAGTTGAGGCCATTGTTAACAAAAGGGAATTGCAGAGATTCCTGGGTATGGTGGGTTACTATCGAAGGTTTCTTTTAAGATATCTTTGATGTTATAGCTCCCCTTCCAGATTTGCTAAAGAAAGCCTAAAATTTGAGTGGAAGGAGGAATGTGAAGAGGCATTTTCAAATGTTAAGGCGATTCTGTTTAGTCAGACTGTGCTCCAAGCATTAAGTTTCAGTAAGCATTTTAAATTAGCTGTTGATGCTGGTGGTGCTGGTGCTGATGTAGTCCTGTTATAAAAGAATGATCTTGGTGTTGAACTACCTCTTTGTTACTTTAGCCTAAAGTTTAATGTTGTCTAGAAGTGCTACTCTACTGAAGGAACTGCTTGCACTCACACTTGCCCTGCAACATTTCTTAGTGGATGCTGGTTCAGGCTAAACCTCTATTACTGTGAATTCAGATCACGATTCCTTTCAGTTTCTAGTAAAATTTAGAGAAGAATGAACGGTTAACCCACTTACTGGGCTCTGTTCCTCCAAGTGTACCCTCTACATGTCCACCATGTCAAGAGGGAAAGAAATGTTTTGACAGATTGTTTATCTAAGAGGTAACGTTGTTATATGTGCAGAAATTCCCCCTGTAAATTTCTTTCTTCAGCAAGGGAGGTGTTACTGGCCATTACCCAGCCACTGATTTGGAGACTGAGTATGTGAACCCAAGCTTTGAGATGTATCTCTCTGAGTGACCGTGTGATGCCTTCCTTAGCCGTGACCGAACTCGGTTAATCCTGGCTCAGTACCACCTATGTATTGATTCACATGCGACCCGTTTCGGCTTTTTGGAGCACGGTGTATCAGCAGTGATAAGGATCTGCCCGTGTCAAATTAAACGGAGAGAAGGGAGGCACAGCCAAATCCAAGGGATGGGGACCGCTCCCATAGAGTGTAGTAGCCAATCCAGTTTAAATGACCTGTCAAGATCGCCCCCTTTAGGAGGTGATTGGAAATAGATATAGTGTGTCAGATAGGTAAATGGAGGAAATGAGGGTTGTCTACTGGGATAAATAGAGAGTGGTTAGAGGTGGAAGAGGCACTACTTTCAGCTTAAGCCTCCTCCAAGTTTCCCTCTTCGCTTAGTTATAGAGTTAGAACTCCAAGATGCTGAATCGTAAGTTAAGAGTTTGTATTGATATTAACTTGTACATAGCAGACTAGTAACGTAACCTTCTCCATTTATTACTCTATTACTTGAAGTGTCTGATCTTGTCTAAGTTAGCCTGTAAGTGATTCTAATTAAGTTAGGGGTGTCCTGCTGTATAGCTGTTCACTGTATAAAAAAACTACTGTGATGAGCTGTGTAGAGATTTTGTAAATAAAGTAAGATTTATTAGTTTAAGTGTCATTACCTTTGATTTGAACCCTCGGGAATAATAATCTCTCTGCACGGTCCGTGACAACAGGCAGGAGTCATAGGTTAATCTCATGTTTCGCCATTTCATTTTATTATCTTCTGCTGCTGGCAAAAATCCTTAGGCTGAGGGAGGCTTGGTCCGTTTCTGTCTCCCTATGAGATTCTCTCAGTTATGGTGCGTCAGCGACGAAAATGATGGACATGGCGTACAGTAAGTATGAAGTAAACGCAAACACTATTCGAACTTTTAAGCCTGATGAGTATATGTAAACATCAAATACTTAGTTGCTTGAATCAGGTGACATATTTGACTGCTTTATTCTTGCTGCCTCCAGATGATTTTAATCAGCTTCACGACGATATATTGTAATGAGAGGGTAAGTGCAGGCTATACTGTACCGAGCGTCAAAAGCTCAAATGGTCTTTCCTGGAGGTAACAAAGATATATCGTGTTTCCCTCACCGCATCCTTTCTTTTTATCACCCCTGACCCGTTCCAGGGCTGTATTCTCATTGGCATAGAGAGCATTTTGGCACTTCTGATTGATATATCATTCTGATTATATATTGTTTTTTTTACTCTCCTGCATGTGGGGATTATTCACGAGCTATATGTACAGTATATCACAGGGAAAGAGGCTTTGGTAAATTTCTTGAACCAACGAGAATTATGGTTCCCAGATCTAATTGTTTGTCGCCACTATAATTAGTATTGTTATAATTATTATTATTATCATTATTATTATTATTATTATTATTATTATTATCCATCCATTCATCCATCATCCAATTCTACATTGCCCCATGAGGAGCGTAGGAGCCCGGGGCTAGGCAGTTGGTCCCGACATTTAAGATGAGAGTATATTATTATTATTACTATTATTATTATTATTATTATTATTATTATTATTATTATTATTATTATTATATATACTAACCTTATTCTCAGTCCCTTTCCTGCTTCATATATGAGTCAAAGACTGTGACCTTTAGCCTCCACAGAAATGAAGGTTTGATATGCATGTAGGTATGGCGTAAAGCTGCTGTAAAGAGTCTGTGAGGGAGAGTGTTGTGTTACGACAGAAGGAATCGAAGGAACAGTTGATGAGTAGGAGCAGCAGCGCCTGGAGTTCCTATGTCAGGGTATCTCCTCACAGAATGCGAACTAAGGTAATATTCATATAGAAGGAATAGTCACAGAATGACAGTTTGGAGTTTGTGTCATGGTGAACATCAAAAATACGCAATAGATTAGTGAAAACTTCGCTAGGCAAAAATGAACAGAAACTGTCCCTAGCATCTGTTATGTAGTTAGTTCACAAAATATTCCCTCAAATTCAGTCTATTTTCGTTTGCTTCTGAGAACTCCTACACCTTGTTCAGTTGCATCGCTGGGAATTATATTTGTTGTATCAAAATATCAGACTATTAAAAGAGATATTCATGTTGAGGTACAAGTTTGCTACTGTAATTCTTTAATTCTAACTTTACAGAGATTTTTTTCTTTTGCATCCTATTTCCCTTTCCTCGATGTCAGAATAAGGCAATACTGTGGCACTACTTTTTTTTCATAACATAAATTTTCTTCGTGTCTAGTCATATGTTCTAGTGTTAAAACTCTTGTTGCAGCTTAGTATGCAAGATAGACAGTTGTCCATTTTTGGCCAAGATAAATGAAAAGAGAACATATATATATATATATATATATATATATATATATATATATAGAGAGAGAGAGAGAGAGAGAGAGAGAGAGAGAGAGAGAGAGAGAGAGAGAGAAATATGGATAAAGAGAGATAGATAGATAGGTAGACAGATTTTTTTTTTTTTTTTTCAAAACAATCCATGCACATTTTCGTTTTTTATCCAGACAACGCAGGACACTAATGACGAGACGGCGGAGGGGACAGACAGTTGTGGTCGTCATCATCCTCTGAAATGCATACCTCCCTTGTCTTCTGTCCGCCGGTGGTCAAAGACAGGGTGTGGCTGAGGTGCTGAAATGAGTAAGTCAATAAAACGCTCGCACCAACCATTCCATTTTACCCATGGAACAACAATGAGGAATGTCAGCACCAAATTTCTCTCTCTCTCTCTCTCTCAAGTAGTTATCGCATTTGTAAATAATGGTGCTAATTGTTCTCGTCTACAGAAAAAAAGAAAAAAAAAAGGAGTTAGTCGCATAAATTTCAAACCTGCAAGCTATACATGTGATTAAATATTGTCAACATTTCCAAGAAAACACAGGATGCTCCCCCCAGAAATACTTAGTAATCAAAGACCTTTTCGCAGAAGTTGGTAAGTTTGGCGGAATCGTGTTGCAGCATGTCACTTATTTCACAAACTGTTTGCTCGAACAGTTTGTCTTGTGACCCATAAAGTCCTTATAGAGGCCTTAAAATGAAAAGCGTGTTTGTGATTAGTTGCTCAACAAACAATTGCACCAATTTGAAGTGAACTGGTGAAGAAATGAAGAAATGGAATTCAGTTTGACAAATGTTTCGAAGAATGAAAGAAGATGAAAGAAACTGAGCACATGCAGTACGGTCTCCATCATAATGAAAAGACCACAGATATCTGTGAATACATACTCCTACAGGATGGAAAGAGGCACTGAGTAACAAAGTGTATGACAGTGCAAAGTGTAGATATGAACACATCGCTACACAAACACAAATGCGGCTGGGTGTGGGTATCAATTATACCTATAGGTAGTTCACTCAGTTGTATACCTGAGCGGTGTGGTCGTGTTCGCTTTGTATGTTATTGATATACAGGGACCACAGGAGCCACCAGTTAACTACAGTCCGGTCTGGTGCGGCCTGCTAATATTTTCTCTGTGTGGCCGTAATTACAGGCTCCAGGCTGCGGTTCACTTGCTAATTGGTAGCCTGGTGAGCTACTACTCTACCACCAGCCCCAGACTACGCCACACAAACACACACACACACACACACACACACACACACACACACACACACACACACACACACACACACACACACACACACACACACACACACACACACACACACACACACACACACACACAACAAACATGCATGCACTCATAAAAACCGTACAAACGACCACAACACACACACCTATATGCTTTGCACATACACACCTAATTATGTATGCATATTGAGTACGCTTCATCTGATCACACACACACACACACACACACACACACACACACACACACACACACACACACACACACACACACACACACACACTGCGCTTGATTTACGGCAATTTGCACCATAAAATAAGCTCTTCAAAACTCAGCATGCGTGCAAACCAGTCGTGTATATACTGGACAAGCGTGTGTGTGTGTGTGTGTGTGTGTGTGTGTGTGTGTGTGTGTGTGTGTGTGTGTAAACAGAACCTTATCCTTTGCGATCAATATTGCGTATAGAGTTCGTGGATAATTTTGCTACTCAGTATTAAAGATAAAATTACGATCTGCGCACAACTTTCACTTACACTGTATGACTAGTTATTCTAGAGCTCATTACCATCATCATGATGCTGTAAATACACTGCAAAAAGTAACGATCCCACTAGAATGTAGGCGTTCTATAATTTCAGCCTATGAATATCTTATAATATATCCAGGTGGCTTTTTTTTTTTTTTTTTTTTTTGACGATTTTAACCTGTCTTCACATCACAAATTGGCCACCATCATGTCTTTGGTAAATCTGACTGTTGCTGATCGAGTTCAAGGCGAAGATTGGGGCTTAGCATAAACTGACTGTCTGCCTCAGTGACCCTCGCCAATTATAAAGGCATATGTCTAAACTCCTTCATCCCTCTTTCTTGGTACAGGTTGGGAGGCCAGTGAAATTTTTGCTAACGTGTAAGGCAATGAGCAAAAGTTCGCCGAAGATACTGAGCCAGCATTGTGTTTAGCTTTCCATGGGTCTCATTCCTCCCCAGATGACAGAACGACAGAAGGTATTTTTCCTTCTCGTAGCCTTTTGTTGTGTGCCCCATACTGCTATCACATAGAAATAATTTATGCAGCTATTTCCATTGTCACAGAAAGCAGAGAAGTGTTGACGAAACTCTCGCTCATGGTTCTAAAGTATTAAGGAGTACACGGGGAAGTTTCTAAAGCCCGACTCCATCATTTTAGTCGCCTTTTACAACCAGCAGGAAATATATGATTGGTATCTTTATTTTCTTTATTTCCTTTTTAATCTTTTGTTCCTCTATTTCTCAGACAGGGAAAAAATTAGCAGACATATGAGCAAATTATATAGCGATGAGAAGATGAAGACAGGATAGTGATGTGAGGTAAACGAAGGAGTAAAGACTGAGATGAACAGCAGTCCATTTTAGGCTGTTACTTAGAATCACTGCTTAATGCTTTCACGTATATCCTACACCTGTTTTCTCTCATCTTTACAGCTAATCTAAAGTAATAATAAGCCTGTATACTGTAACTTCCTTCAATTCGCTATATAACAAACCAGCACAAAATACCACTTGGTCGCTGTGATTTGAACTTTATGAGTACGAATTAAGGAACTCACACAGCCTAGTGAGTCGTCTGTGAGTATCTCTTTACTCAACAATATGTCGTTAGATCTTGGAAAAATGATGCTAGGTAATATTTGTGCTTTGTCCGTTGTGTCTCTCAAGCTTTGTGCTCAGTGCATACAAATTACAATTTTTGAAATATCTACAGACAGTGGGAATGCTGAAATGGTCATAATATTTGAAGTATCTGCTTGTCTCGTGCTGCCTCAGACTAACCAGATAATACCAACGTCTTGTTCTTTAAAGGAAAAGCACTTTAGCCTTAATTATGCATGCAGCGTAGCGGCGGCTTGCAGACGCCTGATATGAGCGGGCAACCGTATTGTCCGCGTTCAGTCCGTGTTTTACGGGTCCTGTAGAACAACTAATCCGTAGGGCTGAGGAACAACATTTTCTGTCACTCTATATCATATAGTTTTGTGTCTTATTGTTAGCTGGTGCATTTTGACAGGTAGAATGCTGTGTCTTAAGTAGATTTTTTGAAAAAAATAAAAAATAAAAAACTCAGATTTCAATGCAACCTGAGCAAGTAATCTAAAGCCAGAAATAAAAAAGAGTTCACCAGAGGGTCACGAAATTTCATATAGTTATGTGTCTTACAGTGAACTGGCACCTTTTGATAGGCAGAATGCTGTGTCTTAAGTAGTTTTTGAAAATAATAATAAAAAAAAAAACTTTTCTCTGAGATTTCAGTGCGACCTGCTGTCTCTGTTATGGGGGGAGGGGGGAAGGGCCGTTATGCGCTTGGTTAGGTGTACAGGGAGGTGAGGGTATGTGCTTGGTCAGATGGGGTGTTGCAACAGCGTAGCGTTGATGATGATGGTGGTAGTGATGATTGTAGTGGTGGTGGTTATGATAATGATGATCATGGTGGTGGAAGTGGTAATGATGGTGGTGGTGGTAGTGGTGGTGATGATGATGATGTTCGTGGTGGTAATGGTGATGGTGATGGTGGTTGTGGTGATGATGATGATGGTGGTGGTTTTTGCCCTCCATCTGGCGAGGACAGAGGAGTGTATTGTTATCACTGGGATCAAAATGAATACGTGGTGTAGAGATTTCGTTTCCGGAGCAAATCTCAGAAACCATTAATTACAGAGTCATGAAATTTCACACGGTTATGTGTTTTATAGTGAACTGGTGCCTTTTGTTAGCTAGAATGCTGTGTCTTAAGTCGTTTTTTGTAAATAAAAAAAAATAACTTTTCTCAGAAATTTCCGTGCGACTTGCACAAGGAATCTGAAGCCAGAACTCAGAAAGTATTCACTACAGAGTCATGAAATTCCACACAGGTATGTGTCTTATAGTGAACTGGTGCCTTTCGATAGGTAGAATGCTGTAGTTTTCTTTGAAAATAACGAAAAAGTAAAAAAAAAATGAAACTCAGATTTCATTACGACTTGCTGTCTCTGTTATGCAGGGGGGGGGGGGGAGGGCCGTTATGGGCTTGATTAGGTGTGCAGGGAAGTGGGTAAGTGTGTGCTTGGTCAGGCATAGGGTTGCAAAAGCGTAGCGTTGCCTATGCTTCACGAGAGGTAGCATTTGCCTTTTTTACATTCGCCAGGGAACGATCATTTATTTTTGCATAATCACTGAACGTAAGCACTAAGCAGAATGTTGCTTAAGAAATTTCCGATTAACATTCATGCCTTTTCCTGGAGGTAGCCTCTCAAGAATGTAACAAGGTTATCTGTGTGCGAATCGCTTTCGTATGACAATATTTCATTTCCCAAAACTACCTACTGTGCTGACCGCTCACATTTTTCAGCCTATGTCACTTGTTGAATGATTATAGTTGGTAGTAAACGGTGACAATCAATTCCATATTATCCTCTTCGGGGCGCGTGGGGCCCCAGGCTATTGCACCGCAGTGCAGAGCATATAGGTCGTTGGAGAACGACCTTTGTCTCAGCCACATTGTGTATGACTGACAAACTTTGTCGTCCAGTGCATAATTATTAACTGTTGCGAGTTGGAGACAGCCATCTCCGACGAAGTTCTTTACCACTTGACCAACAGGAGTCTGTAATAATGAGTGATGAATAACTTTTTTTTTTTTTTTTTTTTTTTTTTATGCGAGGAAGAAGGAACCAAAGGCCATGAGCCCGCAGTAACAGTTCCCTCCAAGAGAAAAACAAAATACAATATAGAGCCAAATTCAAGATCCGATCATTTTGAGATGCCTGGACACACTGCGTTTGAAAGACTGGAGATCATAGGCAGCAGGAAATACAGACAGAGGGAGACAGTTCCAGAGCTGACCTGTTGCATAAATGAAAGACTGGGAGTAACGGTTAACTCTTGCATTAGAGAGTTGGACAGAAAAAGGATGAGAGTTTGCTGCCAGACGGGTGCTACGCGCCCGTCGTAGAGGTGGAGGAATGCAAGCAGACAGTTCAGAGGAGCAGTGACCATTAAAGTAGCGATAGAAAAGAGATAAAGATGCAACAGTGCGGCGAAGAGACAGAGGTTGAGGGGAGTCAGTAAGAGGAGGAGAGTTAATGAGACGAAAAGCCTTTGACTCCACCCTATTGAGAAGAGCTGTATGTGGGGAGCCACCTCACACATGAGAGTTGTACTCCACACAGGGGCGGATAAAACCCCTGTATAGAGTCAACAATTGCGCAGGGGTAAAGAAGGTATGGAGTCGGCTTAGCACACCCAATCTCTTGGAAGCAGATTTTACAAGAGATGTAATATGATCTTTCCAAGATAAGTCCCGAGTAAATGAAACCCCAAGCATGTTCAAGGATGATGCAGGATTAAGCTGAATATTATTAAACATTAGTGGGTATACCTGTGGAAGATTTTGTCGGGTTGATAGGTGTAAGAACTGAGTCTTAGATGCATTAAAGACAACCATATTATTTTTACCCCAGTCAGAGATACGAGCCAAGTCAGACATTAGGTGTGCCATAGCCTCATCCCTTGTTTGTTGAAGTAACTGTTGAGATGGGCGTTGCGGGAACCGAATGGAAAGGTGAAGGGTGGAGTCATCAGGGTATGAGTGGATATGGTTAGATGTACAGCTTAGAAGATCATTGATGAATAAAAGGAAGAGAGTTGGTGATAGGACAGAGCCCTGAGGAACACCACTGTTGATAGATATTCTAGGAGAAGAACGATGGCCGTCTACAACAGCGGCTATAGAACGACCAGAAAGGAAGCTAGCGATGAAGGCACAGATAGAAGGATAGAAACCGTAGGAGGGCAGTTTGGAAATTAAAGATTTATGCCAGACTCGATCGAAAGCCTTTGAGATGTCAAGTGCAATGGCAAAGCTTTCGCCAAAGTCCCAAAAGGAGGATGACCAGGAGTCTGAAAGGTAGGTGAGAAGATCGCCAGTGGAGCGTCCCTGACGGAACCCATACTGACGATCGGAAAGAAGGTTGTGATAGGAAAGATGCCTTAAAATTTTCTATTAAGAATTGACTCGAAAACTTTTGAAATACAGGACGTTAAAGCAATTGGACGATAGTTGGAGGGTTGGGGAGTGGTCACCCTTCTTTGGGACTGGCTGAATGAGAGCAAACTTCCAGCAAGAAGGAAAGGTACAAGTTGACAGACAAAGACGAAAGAGTTTGCCTAGGCAGGGTGTAAGCACAGAAGCACAGTTCTTGAGAACAACAGGAGGGACCCCATCAGGCCCATATGCCTTGTTAGTACTGAGGCCAGTGATGGCAGAAAATACATCAACTGAAGAAATTTTAATGTCAGCCATGAGGAAGTCAGAGGGGGGAAGTGATGGAGGAACAGCACCGGAATCGTCTAAGGGAGAATTGGAGGAGAAAGTCTGTGCGAAGAGATCTGCTTTATCAGTAGAAGAAATAGCTACAGAACCATCAGAGTAGAAAAGAGGAGGGAAGGATGATGAGGTAAAGTTGTTAGAAAGATTTTTGGCAAGATGCCAGAAGGAGCGGGAAGAATTCGAGTTGGAGAGTTGAGAGCATTTAGTATGGATGAAATTATTTTTAGTAGAGCGAAGAACAGACTTAGCACGATTCCGGGCAGAAACGTAAAGATGATGTGATTCAGGGGTGGGTTGGCTCCGGTACCTTTTGTAGGCCCTCTCCTTGTTGCGGACATTATTAGAACAAGCGTGATTAAACCAAGGCTTTCTTGCGTTAGTCAAAGGATATGAGAAAGGAATGTATGCTTCCATGCCCGAGAGAATAACCTCCGTAATGCGCAAGGCACACTCAGATGGCTCACGGCCATGGAAGCAATAATCATTCCAGGGAAAATCAAAGAAGTACTGCCTGAGGGCCTCCCAGTCTGCGGCTCCAAAATGCCACAGACGACGTTTCCCTGGAGGGTCCACAGGCCGTACCGGAGTGATAGGACAGGTTAAGGTAATAAGGTTGTGATCGGAGGAGCCCAACGGAGAGAAAAGATTAACAGAGTAAGCAGAAGGATTAGTTGTGAGGAAGAGGTCAAGTATGTTGGAGCTCTCTCCAAGGCGGTCAGGGAATGAACTGTAGGTTCGGGGTGTACTTTTCACTGAATAATTGGTACTAGACTGAGGGTTGAAAGTGCAATTCTCACAGCTGTATGACCATCCAAAACAAAACTGCGTTACACTGACGTTGTGATGTAAATATGGAAAAACCTGATTCCTGGCTTCTCCCTCGGCTGGCGAGTTGAGGGATACTCTCGTCTAAATGTAAGGAGTGTTCAGCCGGTACAAAAGACGCCGTAAATGGCCAGCCAATTATGGGCCAGCGTGCTTTGTATTTCCTTAAGCCAAAGACTATAGACCAGGGATGAAGAATACATGGAGCGAAACGTAGTAAAATTTGTACTGGGCGAGATGGTGGACAAGTGGTTAGGGAAGTGCTTCGTTGTTCAAAAAGACGTGAGTTAAAGCTTTACCGAACTTTCACAAACCCCGTAACATGTCATTAAAGCACCTCTGCTAATGCCCTCAAACCAGCCTGAATGTGACAGCTCCAGCAAGTACTGAGTACAGTCGATGGTATTAGTGCTGAAGTGATACCATGTGACGGTCAGTCATGTAGAAGGTTTGCTGTACCTCGGAGAACGGGTTGTCGAGCTTACGCCATGGGTTAGGTATCTTAAAATTACACACACGCACACACACACACACACACACACACACACACACACACACACACACACACAAAGACACACACACACACACACACACACACACACACACACACACACACACACACACACACACACACACACACACACACACACACACACACACACACATTAAAACTCTCTTGTTATCCCTCCAACACGAGCCGTCAGTCATGGTCACATTGATGTTGGTCTAGTACTCGTTTACCGTAATACTGGATCAGTTTGCAATGGAAGAACAAGCCATATCTTACAACTCTGCATCAGGACGGGTGAGGGAAGAGGCATTTTAAAAGAGTCCCAAGGCATTCAAGTAGTACCCCACCGGCAGCTGAAACCCAGGGCACGTTGACCATTTCACGTCGTGTGTGTGTGTGTGTGTGTGTGTGTGTGTGTGTGTGTGTGTGTGTGTGTGTGTGTGTGTGTGTGTGTGTGCTCATTGGCCATTTCAGTGGGGGAAATAGAATATATATTAGGCTTTCTCTCTCCTTACGATTTTACTGATTAATAGACCCTTATACTTGTCAGTTGAAGAAGTTCCGTGACATCTCTTTCTTAGCGATTTGTTTTTGGATATGGTTGGTTAATAGCCTTTTCACAAGTTGCGCAGAGTAGCCTATATTGGAAGGATGTATGTAACACAGAAGAGGGCAGTAAGATGCAATAAATAAAATAAATCACTTAAGAAAATGTGTCAGGCACCTTCCGCAGTGGACGATGATACGAACCTTAGAGTCTTCATTAACCTCTTCAGTCAAATAACATTTTTTTTTTTTAATCCAAGCCACTAGATAAGAATTTTAATGGAGGTGTTTCGTAGTGAAGGATTTAGTGATGATTATCGAGTTTGAAAATTCTCTCTGAAGCCGAGTACATGAGCCGGTATTAGCGAGATTGAAATATTAAATACGACATTGGAGAGAATTTGTTAACCTCCTCACTACTATTCGCCTAAACTGAACGAACTCGTCAGGTACCTGCAAGAATAAGGTACAGGTGGCGTCCTCGGGCTGAAAGGGTTAATACGAGGCGAGGTTTGTATGGCGTTGCGGTGCTTGGTGTGCTATCTGAGTGCTTCCAGTTCACCTTGTTTTTTTCTTGCCTTGTCTCTGTTTACCTAGAAGAACAATTATTGAGGCCTGGAGCTTATTCTGCGGGCAGAACGGGGATTAGCAATACTTGACTCCCTGCCTAAATGGCCTTCGTGTACTCAATAGGTATTATTTTCTAAACGTTTTTCTTCGTCCAATCTGCATGACATGATACTATAAACAAAATATATATACAGTTTTCTTCATGGTGCTGGTGGTCCCGTAAAGAAAGAAAATAAATAAATAAATAAAACACTGTACCCAAATACTGATACCGTGTTTATTGTGGAAATACGATACCCATTATAGTACGATCAAGGAATCATCAACCAAAATATTGATGCTTGAAAAATATTTACAACCACAGTTCATTTTAACTAGGAGGGGGTGTTCGTTCTTCCGCAACTTAATTCCTCTAGATCAGTGGTAAAATAAAAGAATACTACTGCACTACATCCTTTCCGTAGCACTTTATCTGCCTGGGACCATACACAAGACTGATTTCTTGCTACAACTTAAGAAACAAGAATGAGAGATGGTAATTTTACTCCTAGTTAAAGTGAACAGTGTACTATGTACCAAGAACAGTATAATGAAACATCGCCAAGGTCTTTACGACACTAATGCGTGTCCCGGATGGTTCAAGTTTTCTGCACTGTATTGATCAAACTTCAAGATTCACATTTATCTAATTACTCCAAACCTATGTCCAGAAAGCGAGTGTGTTGTGCATTTTTACCCTGGATTATTTAAACCTATGTCTAATACCTTATCGTCTGTATCTGTGTAAATCCGTATAAGAGCAATGCAGGATTGGACATTTTCCACGGAGGAAGAGTGATAGCCAGCCTTGCTCTGTCTCATGTTGGCCATGTACGTAATGGGGAAGAGTGTCTCAAGTAACATCAGAGCATTAGAAAATTGGTGTCATAAAATGGCTACATTTTTTGTGCATCAGTGTCACTGGACATGATAACTCTGCATGGCCAAGTCTCTATACAAGTTTTCAAGAGAACTTTAGTTAAAGGTTCAGTACTTGATGAATAACATCTCAAATTTCCTTATGCTGTTCTGCGCAGTTAAGTATTCTGAGGTGATAACGATTCGGAATGTCATTCTTTTTTTGCGTATGTGTACACTATGCATTGGCAGTTGTTTGGATTTTTCTATATGTTGTATGTGCAAGTCCGGAGATGGATGTGTTATGTGTGTACGCTTTGTATACACAATTGAGACGTATTGTGTCGATCAGAACATGTCTCAGTACCGTTCATAAATCTCTTTGTCTGTTTCGTGTGTGTGTGTGTGTGTGTGTGTGTGTGTGTGTGTGTGTGTGTGTGTGTGTGTGTGTGTGTGTGTGTGTGTGTGTGTGTGTGTGTGTGTGTGTGTGTGTGTGTGTGTGTGTGTGTGCGTGCGTTCGCGCGTGCTTGGGTGCGTGGGTGTGAGCGTGCGCGCGCGCGAGCCGGACATTACCTCTTTCCCTTCTGTATATTTCCTCTTCTTTTCATACCCCTCCCTCCCTCCCTCCCTCCTATGTTCTTCTCTCCCCCCAAACCTATCCCTCCCTACCTCAATCTCTTGCATACCTCTCTTCATTTCCAGTCTTCTTATCTCCTCCCACACCCCGCCCTCTCCATGTACTTCTCTCCTTCAATCCACTTCCCTGTTCTCATATGCCTCCTTCCTCTTTCATATTCTTCCTTCATCCTATATCTCTCCTTCTCTCCCTACTCCCCTCCCTCTCTCCTCATTCTTCTTGACTTCCTGTTCTTTTCACCTTTCCTCATGTTTCTCTTCCCTCCTCTATATCTTCCTTCCATTCTCCTTTCCTATTCTGAGTCATCACAAACATCAGCATAAATTTTCTGTTTCATTTTTTCCTAGACACAACGAAAATCAAGGATGTGTATATTTTAAAGATGTGCCGATACCAAGATGTTGGCCGATACCGATACCGATACCGATACCCACTTTTCAGCCGATACCGATACTCCGATACTAACAAATGGCCGATACTTTGCCGATACCGATACCGATACTTTTTTATTTTGATTTTATTTGATTTTATTTTGATTTATTTGATGCCGGTAACGTGAGTGTTGTTAATGCAGGAGCAATATAGTAATGGATATATAATATCAATATATGATAATGTTACATCTTACATGTAATTATAATGTAATATAATATCATAACCATCTGTTTATCAGTGTCATGAAACATGTCTTGAATCACATAATAAACCAAAAAAGTATCGGAGTATCGGCCATATTTTTACCTTGCCGATATCGATACCGATACTACAAAAAAGCCGATACTACCGATACCGATACCGATACTATCAGCACATCCCTACTATATATTTTTAAAATCTTATTTTCTTTTACCATGCATAATGATCCTTCTAACATTTTCCTGCCGTGCTAGAGAAATAGATACTGCAGTTTACCTCTCACGTCCCGTATCTCTAGGCCTTCCAACAGAACCTCCTTAATGTGGTGCTCTCATTAAGACAGAACAGCACTGCACGGCTCAGGGAAAGGTTATCATGGTAGAATAGGCGTTGTGTTGCGTATGAATTGCTGAAGTTAACTGATTATTGGAGTATAATTATTGCCTTCTGGTTTAATGGTAATTTTTTTTATTGATTTTTGATATTTGCGTCTGCTGACAGTATTGTGCACTCACTGGACCTCTAACTATAAGACTTCAGTTAGGTTAGCCTGTCATTATTTCACCTTGGCTTTACTGCAGTCATGGAGGTTAATCACGGCATAACCTTTGACTCCAAATAACCTACACCCTCTATACCTTCCTCCTTCACACACACACACACACACACACACACACACACACACACACACACACACACACACACACACACACACACACACACACACAAATCACTTTAGACCTTGTAACGTACTTAACTCGTCCACGTGTCAGGTGTGTTTCCCATCAACCAGCACAGACATACCCTCCCAACCACACTCCCTGCTTCCAAAACCATCAGCATTCTCATTACCTTTACTAACCCTTGCGCAACTACCGACCCTTGTGCCACCCATACACGCAAAGAACAGGAGTTGTATCCTCATGGGGTTAGAATTATTAACACTTTTCCCTAGCGATTTATTTTCCATTTTACACTTTAATATTCTCTTACATGTTAGATCTATCATTTTAACATCAATGCAGTTACAAAATAACACACAAGAAAACATGAACTTGCTATGAATAGAAGAAAACTGGCAAGAATTAGGAGCTAGATTTTTTTTTTTTTTTTTTTGTCTAAACTTGGTCAATAATTTCTTCCTGTTGAAGTGTGTTTCTCGTCAGTGGCAGAAAAAGAAAATGCTTCTGCTCTACGCCTTTTGTATAGGCCTTCCTCGCTGCTCATCTTTTACTCCAGTGTTAATCTGTTCTTACAGTTCAGCATTTAAGATGGGGAGGTGGTAATTTTAGGCCAGGTTAAAGATAAACGAGTATGGAAAATCTCCCAAGTTGATCCGAACAAGCTCCCAGACATGTTCCAACCACTGCACCGCATAGCTCAACTCAGGCTGCATATGCTCGATGCTATCCCAAGTCCTGATTGGCGGCATCTGATTCGATATAGCTTTGGTTCTTCCACTTTAAATAAGTGGAGTTTGCTTCGTACTTTCGCATCTTATTTCCCATACCTCAGTGGCAGAATAAGACACTACTCTGGCTCTACATATGGCAATTTAGCGTGACTCTCATCATATGTAACTCAGCAATCAAGATGGAGAGATGCCAAATTTCGATCATGTTAAAATTGACGGAGTATAGAAACATAGGTAAGCTTTGCCTTGCACTGTGTTTCCTGTTTCGCCTACGTTTTCCTGTGCGCCTAACCTTATTAATCACTCATCTATCCATCCATCCACCCATCCACGCAGCTATTCTTCTCTCCGTATCCCCATCCGTTCTTTTCTCTCCCTCTTCCTTAAGCCGTTCAGTCACACATCCATCAGTTTTTCTTCCTTCCTTCTCTCCATCCATTCATCCATCCGTTCTTCCTTCCTTCCCTTCATCCACTCATCTGTTCTTCCTTGTCTCCATCCACTCATCTGTCCTTCCGTGTCTCCACCCACTCATCCATCTTTCTTTCCTTCTTTCCTGTTCTCTCCCTCGCTTCCCCCTTTCTTCCTTCCTTCTTTCTTTCCTTCTTTCCTCCTTCACTCCGTCCATCCATCCATACATACATACATCCATACCAGCTTCATCTATTCTTTCCCTTTAAAATATATATACCTCAGCTTTCTTTTACTATCCTCACTTGGCTTCCCATCCAATCCAATTTTCCTCCATCTCTCTCCAGCTCCTGTCCTTCTTCCCAGTCTTTCATTCTTACCCTCTCCTCCCCTCCTTCCTTCCTCACACTCCCTTCCCCCCTCCCCTGTCTCATTATCCCTCCTCTTTCTTTTCCGCTCAAGTTTCTCTCCTTTTTTTCATCGGCTTCTCTTTGACTGCATTCCGTTTTTTTGTTCTCCATCTCTTATCTTCTTTCTTCCTCCTTCTTCCTTCTCCTTCTCCTTCAATTTTTTTTTTTTTTTTCTGTATTACCGTCTCCCTTGCATTTTATTATATTTGCTCCTACCTCCTTCTTCCCCTTCTGCCATCTCTTCTTTTCTCATCTGTTCATCCTGTCTAGTTATGCTTCTCTTTCTCTCCCTCTCCCCTAAGTTCCGCAAGCCGTCTTCATAAATCCAGAGAGAGAGAGAACATAAGTACGAGTATTATTATCAATATGAGGAAAAGTGATGCATCCTGTCATCCATTCATCCCTCCATCCTCGAATCTGTCCTGCCCATCCTGCCATCCTTCCATCCCCTGTCTGTCCTTTACTCCCTCCTGCGTTGTTTTTCATCCCTCCATCCCGTCTCCTCACCACTCCTCCATTCATCCATTCATTCATCTTGTCTCTCCCCCCACTCATCCATTCATCCATCAATCTATCATCCATCCTGCCCCTCCTACCACTCCTCCATCTAAGTTTCCATTCACTCATCCGTCCATCTGTCCATTCTGCTCCACACCACTCCTTCATCCACCTATCCATCCACTCATCCACCCCCACCCACCACCACTCTATCATTCCATTTACCTTGCCTCGCACCTAATCCCTCCATCCCCACCATCCATCCAGCTCCATCCACTATTCTCTTTTCCTGACCAGTTCCTAACCACTCCCTCCTATCCCTCCACTCTCTTCATCCAGCCTGCTACCTTGCAATCTATTCATTTCCTTTCACCCATCCAACATCCTCTTACCTTCCACCTTCAGTCAGCATCCTTCCATCCTCTCTCACCGTCACACAATCCCTCCATCCCCTTCCTCCATCCTGGTCTTTCCTTCCTCCTTCCGTCCAGTCCAGTTACCAATCCCTTCCACCCCATTTCATCCTTTTCCACTATTTCCTAATCTCCAGTCCATCCTTCCGTTCTCATATTCCTTTGTCCTCTCCATCCATCCTACACCTTCCACTATCCTTTGCATCCATCCGTCTCCTTTTCACCCTCCCTCCTTCCTACCAAATTTGTACTTCTTTTATAGCATTGAATTTATCCATCCTGCACCCTTGTACAATCGGCCTAACCTGCTTCTTCCACTGTCCTTCAAACAACCTCAATTCTTTCCATCCCTTCTTTCCTTCCATTCTTCCATCCCTTCGTCCATTCTATCCCTTTATCTCTCCAAACATTTCCTTCCTCCATCCGTTCCTTCCCTCCATCATTTCCTCCCCCCATCCTGCCATCAATTCCCTCATTACATTTCCTCACTACCTTCCTCCATCCATTCCTTCCCGCTATCCCTCCATTTGTTCCCTTCCTCCTTGCGTTCCCTCCCTCTATCCCTCCCTCCATTCATCCCGTCCCTCCGACCATCCCCCCCAGCTCCTTCCTCCATCTCTCCACCTTGTCCACATCTTAATCTCCCCCTCCCCTCCTTTCCATTCCCCCATCCCCACCTTTCTCCTTCATCCCCTCCACATATCCTGTTTCTCCGATCATTAATCTGTCTTCTTGCAGCAATCCACTGTTCTTCTCAGTTCCTACTCCCATCATCCATCCATCCCTTCTATCCATCCCTCTATCCTCACCATTCTCCCAGCTCCTTTCTTCCTTACTCTACCAGTCCTCCCCCTTCCATCCTACCTCTTCACTCTAATTTCCCTACATCCATCCTACTCTTACTATCCCTCCATCCCCACCATCCTTTCGTCTCCTTATACTATCCCTCCATCTCGCCTTGTTTCCATTTCTCCCCCTAGATTCTCTTCTCCTCCCCGTCCATCCATTCTTCCTATGCCTTCTCCTGCTCCTCCATCCCCTCTCACCATCCCAATATCCCCTCTTGCCCTCCCAGTACTCCTCCATCCCCAACATTTCTCCAGAGCCTCCCACCATGCCCAGTTCCTCTCCCCTTCCCACTCTATCCCTCTCATTCTTTCAGCTCCTTACACTCTCCCTCCATCCTGAATAGTTCCTAATCATTCCATCCCCTCCATCCATACCTTTGCACAATCCCTCTCTCCCTCCCTCCCTCCTATCCTTCCAACTACTTTCTCTCTCTCTCTCTCTCTCTCTCTCCACAATGCATAGTTCTTAATCCCTATCCCCGTACCTCTCCCCCTCCATCTATCTAACTCCAACCATCCACCATCTTGTCCAGTTCCTAGTTTCTCTCCATTCGTCTGCAGTTTCCAGTTCCTTCCATCCATCCATCCACCTCTCTGTATAAAGTGCTGTACACCTTCCCTCACTCCTTCCCTCCTCCTCTATCCATCTATCTGTTTACGTCCATCCGTCTGTCCATCCCTCCTTCCCCACCATCTTTCCAGTTCCTTCAACCCTCTCGCCACCGTGATCATTTCCTATAGCCCTCCCCCCCCCCATCCAACCCTCCATCAATTCCTCTCCTCCATCCATATCTCCATCCCCTTTCCCCTTCATCCTTCCCTCCATCCTCTTCCCCCTTCATCCATCCCTTCATCCACCCCACTATCCCTCCATCTCTTTCCATCCTCTTTCTACCGTACCCAGTTCCTAATATCTTCCTTTCCATCAATTCCATCTTCTCCGTCTCGTTCTTTACATAAATCTCTCCATCCTTTCGTCCTCCTTTGTCGATCAAGTTATATATATCCATCTCTCCAGCCCTCCCTCCATCCATCCCCATCATCCTTCCAGCTCCTTCCATCCATCCTCATCATCCTTCCAGCTCCCTCCATCCATCCCCATCATCCTTCCAGCTCTTTCCATCCATCTCCATCATCCTTCCAGCTCCTTCCATCCATCCCTATCATCCTTCCAGCTCCTTCCATCTATCCCCATCATCCTTCCAGCTCCTTCCATCTATCCCCATCATCCTTCCAGCTCCTTCCATCCATCTCCCTCATCCTTCCACCTCCTTCCATCCATCCCCCTCATCCTTCCAGCTCCTTCCATCCATCCCCTTCATCCTTCCAGCTCCTTCCCCATCCTCATCATCCTTCCAGCTCCTTCCACCCATCCCCATCATCCTTCCATCCATCCTCATCATCCTTCCAGCTCCTTCCATCCTCTCCCCACCGTGCCCAGTTCTTAATCCCTCCCCCCTCCTCCACCCCCCTTGGCCTGCCCGCCATGCCGTGGTCCAGCGACTGTCGGCAACCCCTGTAGTGGCAGTGAGCAGCGCGGGACATCATTACCAACATAAACGTGAAACTGATCCGCCCGGGTGCGTGTCCGCGGCTCCTCTCCTCTGTCCGCACGTCCGCCTCCCTCTGTGTGTGTGTGTGTACGCGCCGCCGACCCCTCCTGTGTCCGTCCCTGTCCGTGTTCCCGTGTTCATTACTTTTTTTATGTGTTCTATGTATCTCGTTTTGTGTTCAGTGCGCTTCTTTTTCAGTGTGTACCATGTGACTTCATGTGATTCTTTTATCGTGTTTTCAATGTGCTTTTTTTCTTGTGTCGCGGGTGTTGATGTGTCCGTACTTACGCCCTCTCCTGCGTCCGTGATTGTCAGTGTGGTCTAGGTGTTTTTTTTCTTTTCTGTGGGTTATGTGCGTTGCATGTGTGTCTGGGGCCTCCAGTGTCCGCCCCCGTCCATGTTCGTGCTTATCTGTGAGTTCAAGTAGTTTTTTTTCTAGGTTGTGTATTCCTTCTCTCTGTACGTCCGAAGACCCCCTCCCCCTCCCCCTATTTCCGTCCTTGTCCGTGTCCTTGTGTGCCTGTGGTTGCATGTGCCTCTTTTTTTGGTGTGGTCTGTGAGTTGGTACTTCGTCTGTAAGTCCACCTCCTCTCTCTGTTTATTTGTGCACCCTATGTCCCTCCCTCTCCTTGTTTGTGTTTGTCCATGTCTACTATATGTTTGTTTTCTGATGCGACTTTTGTACTGCTGTGTTTGCTTCCTGTATCTGTGTATCTCTGTGTCATGTGTATCCGTCATGTCTGTATTCATGCTTGTCTGTGTGTTCTGTGTGTTTCTTACTTGTCTTCTTGTGTTCCGTGTTCTTCCATCCAGCCCTGCACTACGGTCCGTCTGTCCCTGTGATTGTGTGGTGTTCAGTGTGTCAGGTGTCTATCTCTTTCTATGTGTTCTTCTTCATCGTGTGGTGCTCAGTGTGTTACATGCCTTCCTTTTCCGTGTGTACTGTGTGCTTCTTGATCGTGCGGTGTCCAGTGTGTATCTTTTGTGTGTTCTGTGTGCTTCTTGGTCGTGCGATGTTTAGTGTGTACGGTATCTTATCTTCTTCTGTGCGTTCCATGTGCTTCGTGATCGTGCGGTGTTCAGTGTGCATCTTATCCTCTTGTGTGTGTTCTTTGTTCTTATGTCCTGAATATTTCTTTTTTCGTGTGTTATCTGTGTTTCTTTCTGTGTGTTCTGTGTGCTCCCTTCACCCCATCCACGACCGTGTCTGTGAGTACAACTGCCGCTGAAATGTCTGTGTGTGCTGGTGGTAATCGTGTCCGTATTAACATCCGTGTGCGTTTACTGTCTGTGTGCGTCCTCTGTGTTCATATGCGATTACAGTCGGTGTACGCATTCTGTGTTCGTGTGTGCTTACTATCTGTGTATGTCCTGTGTTCGTGTGCACTTACTGTCTGTGTACGTCCTGTGTCCGTGTGTGTTTACTGCCCAAATAGTACTTTGCGTTCATGTGCGTCTATTGCCTGAGCACATCATCTGCGTTTATGTGAGTTTACTGACTGTGTACATCCTATATTAATGTGCTTTTACTGTGCACGCCTTCTGTGTTCGTGAAGGTTTCTGTTCGTGTAAGTGTTGTGTGTTCGCCCATGCATTGCTCCCTGTAATGTGTTCTTTCTAAGTCCAGTTTCAGTGATTAGCTCCTTTACTACGATGTATCTTCCTTGACCATTTTACTACGATGATTGAACTTAAGAATTATAGTGATATCAATGCCAGGCTGGGAGAAATCTGATACCCTTTTCACTCTAACTTGACCTAAAATTGCCATCTCTCCATCTTGAATACTGAGATGCATCAAAAAATAAACACTAGAATTATATGTTAGTCACGAAGAAGTGCTATGGAGAGGATGTAGAGCCATAGATTTGTCTTTGCGCTACTACTGAGCGACATGAAATAAGATGCAAAGGGAAGAAAGTATAGGACAAGTTAAGGTGAAAAGAGTATAGTCATAGGGTTACAAACTAGCTTCAGGAACCATTTACTTGCTACGAAATTAGGTATTTGATTTAGGTATTGTCAAGATACTTTATTTAGATGTGAGAAATCCTAGCAATCAAAATTTTAAACAGTTATCTAGTGGTATCAAAACAAGAAATTGAATGAAAGGAAGGAAGAAAAAAAGAAAGAAAAGAAGAAAAAAAAAAAAAGGCAATGCAACGGCGAGGTTTGCTGGCATTGTTCTTCACGCATTCCATATATCATCGACAAGAACAATAAAATATTCGGAAACAAAACAGCAAAAAAAAAGATTGTTACAATAGCCCAGTGGCAATAAAAATATAATAAGAAATATGTCTGTGAAATCAAATACGTGCATCAATTTTCTGCGGTTTTATGAGCGTTTTGGTGAGCGTATTTTTCGTGTCGTGTGGGTTTGGTTCAGTTTTGATTACACTTGCGCAAGCTTCCTGTCACTGGCCACTTGGGTGTTATAGGGCACAAGTATGTTCAAAATATAAACTATGATGATTTTCACAGTATTAGCACAAAGCGCATTTAAACAAGGAAAAAAGTGTGGAAATGGTCTTCACAGATGGCGCCTTGCGAGTTTTGGATCAGATGGAAGTTGAAAATATTGACAATTCCAGTTTTTGTAGTACTGACATAAATCGCGTTTAAATAGAAAAATGTAGCGTGAAAATACCTTTGAAAGTTTACCATGCACTTGCTGGACACGTTAAACTTCGATATACAGTAGCCTTAATAAGGAAAGTACAGTATCGAAGAGCGTCCATCTTTTCACAGCGTTTGAGAAATTACTAACTGTTCTCCCTATTCACGACTAAATCAAATTATACTAACATTCAGCAAGTGTCTAATATTAAGTCAAAGCTATTTGCATACGATATTTGTCTCTATAGGACGCGATTTCCGCTGATATGAAAATTATCACTGTCGCAATTTAAACTTCCTTGTAGCCCCAATCTCGCAAGTGGCAGATACCATAGATGTTGGGTCTCTCGGCAGTGAGATGGTCGTGGAGTCTTACAAAATTCTTCTTGGGATGGACGACTCGTTGCACCTCCTCCATAGCGATTTATTTTGCATATTACACCTAAGACCCTCCATGATTCTGACTTCTCAATTATTTTATTCGAGCTAACGCCAGATAATATAAATAGGAGCCAAAGGTTGTAATATATTGCCAAAATTAACCCTCTCAAAGCCGGAAAAAATCTAGCATAGTATTCCTACTGACGTTAGAACGAGTGTAGAAGCCTCAGAGAATTTGCATTGCCTCTTATGTTCTCTTCTTTTCAGTGTCAACAGTACTTAAATAACGCATAATAACAACAATTAATTTTACCTGGTACACACTAACACTCTCAGGCTGCTATGGCTCAGTCTTAGCTAAACGTAATCATGTGTCGCTGGCTGGAACACAGTTCTAACATCGTCCTTATCATGACAGGATTAATGTTGTTAGTATTAAAAATCAGGCTCCTGGACTCACTTTATACTGAATGAAATCTTCTGCCCTTAGATGGAGTAAAGCTCTAGAGTTGTAACGATGATGAGAGGGTTAATATTCTCCTGTGTTGCTGATGGAAACAATGTCTATAAATATCTTCCGTCCGAGACATACACTCTATATCATGATTGAGTGTTACAAAGAGATTTTATTCAGCTTAGGAATGGCCTCTTTTAGTAGTTGTAGTAATAGCAGTAGTAGTAGTAGATGTTGCTGTTGTTGCTGTAGTTTTTGTTGTTGCTGTAGCAGCAGCAGCAGCAACAACAACAACAACAGCATTAGTAGCTGTAGCAGTTGTAGTAGCACTGGCTGCAAGGCCAGGCTATCTGGACGAGAACCCGGTGTAACACAGGCTGAAGATATCCTCCTCGTGTAGCCCACCATCAACCTTTCGGGGAACAGGAGGGGAGTTTAGGGACGTTTGTATTGTGTAGCCAGTTAGTGAAGGTGGCCGCTTGTATCGGTGCCACCACTTGAAATCGTTCCTCTTCAGCACTCGACAGTAGCATGAACGATATTTACATGACGTCCATAGGCTGTAGGGGTCAAAAATACATACAAGACATGCACCAGAGTAATAAGGAGTAGTCTGCAAAATAATGACCAAAGACGAATTGCTAACACTCACACGGTTGGGACAGCTCCAGTATTCTATTACAGCTGATGCCAGACTATTTCATTTAGCCGAGTGAGTGTTTAGAAGTACCCCATGGCATCGATAATATGACTAATAGTGAATCTGATCTCTTATATTTTTTGTCATGTAATTCTTGGTTAATAGTAGTAGTAGTAGTAGTAGTAGTAGTAATAGCAGTAGTGGTAGTAATAGTAGCAGTGATTTGACAATTTTGAGCTAGATTCAGTTTTTAATGATTTTCCAACATTTCTGTCAGAGCTGGTCTTACCCCAGCCGGTTCGTACCTGAGGTGGAATAGGGTCTTGTCTCGTAAATTCAACGGCGGCATATCATAAGTTGGGGAAAACTTGTGATTTAGCAAAATATGAGTGGATGCCTTGATCAACCTCGCGCAATAATCGGTCTTAGTCTTCTTCTTCTTCTTCTTCTTTTAATACTACTATTTCTTCTTGTACTTCTTCAGTTTCTTCCTCTTTGTCGTCTACTACTACCACTCCTTCTCCTTCTCCTACTACCACTACAGCTACTACTACTTTTTTTTCTTTTTCTTCTTCCTGTGTTTTTTTTTGGTCCTGTTTCCGTATCCTGGCCATCCCTTGCATTGGTGGTAAAAAGACTTAGGACAACGATGATAACAATGATGATGATGAGGGTGATGATGTCATTGATTTTGTGTAAGTAGATCCACTACTCATTTTATATTGTTTTTCCTATTGCAAAATTTTGCTGTCATTGAATGAAAGATTGGATGATGATGATGATGAGGATGATGATGATGATGATGGTATTTGTGTGTTTATTCATTACACCTCAGTTCATGGATTTCACCTTCTATAATCAATTCCCAACTTACTGTACTCTTTCTTGTATGGTAAGAAAAATCTCGTTGATAATGATGATGATGATTGTAATGATGATGATGATGATGATTGTTTATTGCTTGCTCTTCCATTTGTCGTCTCAGTTTCAATATTCATCTCACAATCTTCTATTCATATATATATATATATATATATATATATATATATATCATCCAATCCTACATTGCCCCATGAGGAGCGTAGGAGCCCGGGGCTAGGCAGTTGGTCCCGACATTTAAGATGAGAGTGACCAGCCTCACTCATCCCTGAGTGGCATTACATGAGCAATAAACCCCAACCATCCCTTGGATATAAACCTTCACCGGCTCAATCCGATTGGAGCGCAATAATTACCCACTAAACCACCAGGCGCCAAAATTTGGATATATGGTTACCACCCAGCGTAGTAAATGGTTTCCTGGTGCATAGGAAACCATTTGGCTTGTCACTCAGTGTAGAGTCACCCACAGGCTGAAGGAAGTGGAAAGAAGGAAGGAAAGAAAGACAGAAGAGGGAGTGTAAAGTCACCCGTAGGCAGAAGGACAAGGAAAGAATGAAGGAAAGAAAGACAGAGGTGAATGGAAGGAAAGAAGGATGGAGAGGAAAGGGCAGACACCCGAGAGCAGCACTACATTGAGTGAGTGGATGGTGAGCGCCCCCACCTACCATCTATATCGCACCCACCCTTGTTATAAGTATGAAGTCGAGTTAGGCGCTGATGATGAAGATGATGATGATGATGATGAGGAGGAGGAGGAGTCTTTGATCATTCTTTGCTTCTGAACTAATAGGTCTTTCCTAACCTCTGTCTAAGTAAGAAATCAGGTTAGGACGATGACGATGAAAATGATAATGATGACGACGATGACGATTGCGATAATGATGATGATGTGATGACTGTTTCTTTCTCCATCGTGACTTAATATATGGGTCTCTTGCTTCAGTATTCCATCCACCACTTTCACTCGCGGTAACTGAACCCAGGCTGTGAATTCTGAACTCTGTCTTGCGGTTAGGCGGTCATACGGTCGAGATGTCATGCTTTTAGCCACTTGAATTCGATGACATTATTATTGTTATCATTATCATTATTGTTTTTATTATTATGATTATAATTATGATGATGATGATGATGATGATGATGATGATTATACTTATTAACATTATTATTATTATTATTACTATTATTATCTATTGCCAGACGCCTTAATCCCATTTGGGGTGGCCATTAGCAAATCGCCTCCATGTCGCCCTGTCCCCCGCCATTTCACTGCCCTGCTCCCAGCTCACACCCCTTTCTCTCATATACCTCTCCATTCCATCCATCCATCTCATCCTTGGCCTCCCGCTCCTTCTCCCCCCCCCTCCACCTAACTCACATACACTCTCCTCGTCAGTCTCTCACTCTCCATTCTCTGCACATGGCCAAACCACCTCAGTGTGTTTCCCTTAACGCCTCCTATCACATCCACATCCACACAACAACATTTCTTCATTTCTTGATTTGTCAGTCAGTCTCTCCATGTGACTCCACAAGGCTCCTCTCAGATAATTCATTTCCACTATTCTCACTCGACTTCTGTCACTCCAACAAGGTCCAAGCTTCACTTCCATATGTTAGAGTTGGTATCACAATACTGTAATGCAATAACTTTTTCACCTCCATGTTCATTTCCCTGTTTCATATTATTGCTTTCAAAGTACCAGCAACATTTCTTCCTTGTTGTACCCTTTCAAGCACTTCACCCTCTAAAGTCTAAACTTCCATCTTTACTCATCAAACTACCCAATTACTTAAATTCACTCACATTTTCTATTTCCTCCTCATCCAGCCTCACTGTACATTCACTGACTTCATTTCTCTCGAAGACCATAACTTTACTCTTCCCTACATTCACCTTTAGATTCCGTTTCTTACACACTCTCCCAAACTCATCCACCAAGCCTTGAAGCTCCCCTTCGTCTTCACTTAACAACACAGTATCATCTGCAAACAACAGTACAGGGAGTTTCCATACACTGCCCTCTCTCATTAGGGCCACTCCAACATCCACTGCCCTACCTTGTATTTCTTTCATTATTACTATTATTTTATTATAATTACTACTACTACTACTACTACTACTACAACAACTACTATTACTACTACTAGTACTACTACTACTACCATTATAATTATTATTATTGTTATCATCATCACCATCATCATCATTAGTAGTAGTAGTGGTAGTAGTAGTAGTAGTAGTTGTAGAAGTAGTAGAGCCAGAATTCCGGGGTTTCAGTTGTCAGTTAATGGATGCATGGCCCATTGGCTTGGGCAAATTTGGGCTGTCTGGACGTTGCTACTCCTCACCCTGCCCTAGAGAGAGAAAAGAGGTCCGGATGATGATGATGATGATGATGATGATGATGATTAGTATTAGTATTACATATATATATTTTTTTTCAATATAGGAAGAGTTCGTCTTTTCGAGGGGATTAATTAAGGTCGTATCTAACTCTTACAGTGCGAAAAATCTCACGTAAATATAACACTCCGGAGAGATTAACACAAAAGTCTCGAGTGTAGAGAAGGGAGTAACCTGTATATATCTTTTCACTTTAACATGGCAATAGGCTCACCTGTACCAAGAGAATAGCAGTTTATCATAATTATCTCCATCTTGACTAGGCTGGCCTATAACGAGGGATTAACACCAGAAATATGACGTTATTTACAAGTGATGAAGAATGGATATCTAGCCAAAGTATTGTCTTTTTCTGCCATTAAGCTACGTGAAATAACCTTTAAAATACGAACATTTGGCCAGGTTAAGATGAAAGAACTATAGTTATCGTTTTTCTATGCATGTGTAAATACGAACACAAATATCTAATAATTTCAGTACGATAAATAACAAGACAGTGAACTCTAAGGATTGAAACTCAGTAACGCAGTCCTTCTAGCCCAATACGCTATCGAAATACTGTGTAAAATGTTCATAATAATTAAACTAAACGTGAGAGCGATATCCTTGCTGGCAATTGTATAATCCATTCTGTTATTCTGACTGTGTGTGTGTGTGTGTGTGTGTGTGTGTGTGTGTGTGTGTGTGTGTGTGTGTGTGTGTGTGTGTGTGTGTGGTGTGTGTGTTTTAGGTTTCAGGATGTTTGATTTGTATGTGTGTCCGTGTGAGTGAATATGCTTGTAAAGGAAATGCAGATAAAAATTTCCAATATATCTTGCTTTCTGTGTGTCTGTATGTGTATGTGAGTGTGTATATTCTATTTTTTAATGTAAATCGAATGTATGTGCATATCCGTTTAAGTTTTCAATGTATTTCGCGTGTGTGTGTGTGTGTGTGTGTGTGTGTGTGTGTGTGTGTGTGTGTGTGTGTGTGTGTGTGTGTGTGTACGTTTGCATTCATCATTCTCAGGTTGATATGACTCACTCTCAGCTGAATATAAACGTCTGGCATTAGCTGAAGGAAAATACAAGGGAAAATTCGACCATGAACGTGTCAGTGCTAATCTTCCAAATCATAATGCCCACTTATCTCTGTATGCCTATTTTTCTCCATGGATGGGTGGGTAGGTGAGTGGGTGAGTGGGTTAGTGAGTTAGTTGGTGGGTGGATGAGTGGGTAGATGGGTTGGTGGGTAGGTGAGTGGGTGTGAATCAGTAGGCCTATAGTGCGGTTCGTGCTGTGCTTTCAACAATCCAGTGTCAGAGTCGGGCTTATGTTGCTAGTTGTTTTTAGTTTATCTAATTACTTACTTGCCAATTACGCGCCCTCTAACACCTCTATCAGTTTACTTTAGCCTGCATTTCTGCCTAATGATCTACTATTCTGTGCCCTACTGTAGTCTATCCACCTTCCTCTCTACATATTTCAACCTGACAATCTACCAAATCATTTTCATCATAGTCTGTTACAATATCTGCTAAATAATTCGTTTTTCCCTCCCTCATGTAAGAAGACCTGTATTCCTCTCTGCATGCATATACTTAATCAATACCCTATTAATCTACCAAATAATTTACCTAATAATCTTCCTAGTAATTGACCTAATAACATACTTCATAATTTATCTAATGGCACTGGAAATCTGCCCAAATAATTCAGTTAATTATTTACCTAACCATTTAAATAGTAGACCTAATTTACTTATCTACCTAATAATCCGCCTCTTCATAAATTACCTGAGATGACCTAATAATCAATCTTTTAATGCCTTACCTGAGAGTACCTGGTAATTACTCTTTTCATGCCTCACCTGAAACGGCCTACATTCCCCTCTGTATATTTTATTCACTCATGCAGAGTTATTCATTCCTTCTCATTATTTTTGCTCTTCTCTCTGTCTGCCTACCTATTATCTGTCCATTATCTTAAACCCATTTCATACAGTGTATTCTATCTATTCTCGTGCATGCCTTAGCGATTATGGTATGTTGCTTTCCTTTAACTTTTTCACTATAGTATCTTTGTCATTATTATTATTATTATTGTTATTATTATTATTATTATTATTATTATTATTAGTTATTATAATTATTATCAGTATTATTATTTTTGATATTATTGTTGTTGTTGTTATTACTGTATTATTATTATTATTACTATTATCATTATTATCATTATTATTATCATTCTATCGGTACTACTGTCAAACGTTGTTGTTCAAATTAAGGGAGATCTCTTGCAGTCGTGTGGTTAATGAAGGCATTACCCGACATTCCCGAGCTGTGTAAAATCGTCTGGTGATAACACACACACACACACACACACACACACACACACACACACACACACACACACACACCATCATCATCATCATCATCATCATTCTCTATACCCCTTAACTGAATAAAATCTTTGAAGATGGCAAGTGTAAGAGCTGCAATGACAATCTTACTGATGTAGGCGATGGAGATTCTTTCTTGTTCTACCATTCTTAAGAGGCCTTCGCTAGGGGGAATAAGATCGTGCGATGGTAGTATGAAGTAAAAAGAAAATTGTTATTCTTTAAAAATTATTTCTCACTAATCTCCTGCCTTCCTCGCTGCTTTGTTTCCTCTCCGTATATTTGGATTTTGCGGTTGTGTTAGAGAGAGAGAGAGAGAGAGAGAGAGAGAGAGAGAGAGATCATATAGGCTTACGAGTGGTAGTCCTTATATCTAATTACTGATTGATTTTTTTTTTTTTGTAAGAAAGAATAGATTACTGTTACAAACCATATTGAGGGTGATTCACTGCCCAAAGGCCCTAGAATATCCCAATTATATCAGTTATTAATGAAAGACCTTAACTGAAACTCCATTCTTACAAACTTCAGTCTTTCTCGCTCTTATACTTCATTTGCGAAACGCACCAACATTTCATCTTAGAGTGACATGTACCGGCAATGAACTACTGTCCTCTTCCCACTGCGACGCTGAGCAGTCATCAACTGGTCAGACATATTGATCCAGTGATGATAACATACTAGATAACTGACCTTTTTTTTTTTTTTTTTTTTTTTTTATGAGTTACCTCAAAATATTTTCCTGGCTGTGGGGATATCTATAGGGGCAACGATTTTAAAACTAGCCCCGCACATTTGAATAGTTAAAAGAAATATTCTGAGGGAGAATGCAACAATCCTGGGAGATGAAATGCACCGAAGATATCAAAATTTAGAACACGAAGTTTAATTAGGTTTGAATGCTGAATGGGACCTCCTTCAAAACTTGATGCAACTGTAGATAAACTGTAATAAAATGAAGGTAGTAAGTGCCAATTTTCATTGTAATCAATTCACAAACAACGGAAATATTTAAATTATTCTAGGGCCTCACAGAAGTGAATCACCCTCTAGTATGTCCCGTGCTTATGAGAGTTGTTAGTGTGCAGCGCGATGGTTTACACATAAAGGCAATATATATATATATATATATATATATATATATATATATATATATATATATATATATATGGAAGAAGGGATCACGAAATTATTACAACTTCAGTTGAAGATGTAAATACATGAAAGTCTTTAGGAAATTTTATGCATCATTTTCCTTAGTGGTTTACATATATATATATATATATATATATATATATATATATATATATATATATATATATATATATATATATATATATATATATATAAAGTGTGTAAATGAAAGTTTTGCTCTGAAGAAATATTTTGTTTATATATTATTGATGGACATAAACGTGATGTACAACACAGGCGTGAAGGATTCTATGTATATAATTTGTGCGGGTATAAACTGTTGTCAAATATATCTCTGATGGTACTGGGCGATCATAATATTAGATAGTGGTGTCTGGTGAAGCTGTAATATATGGAAAAAGTGTGATGTGAAAATGGTCTGTCAAGAAGTGTCTTTAAAAAATGAAAGAAACATATATACTGGAACAATATGTTGGGAAGAAATTATATTGAAATATCCTACGGCTATAAAAACGACCGAAAATATAATGGAAATGAAGTATTCCAAATAGACTGAAGACATCTCAAGAGCCACCAGTCTATACAAATACATTGCTGATGCAACAAAAAGTAGCAGCATTATAATGTTATGATGAGAACCTTATTGATAAAGAGTCTGAATGGAAGCAGCCATCAAGGAACTTTGTGAATGAGCTTAATGTTAACAAAGAAGAAACATGGAAAAGAAAAAATATATATTTATATATCTTCCCTGCAAAAATGAAGGTTCTACTTAGTATTCTGGCTTTATCACTCTGAGGAAATTGAAAAACAACAACGATAATGCAAGTGATTTCGTGTGTTGTGTTTTACCGGGGAACATTGTGAGTGACGCCAGACCACACCTGCTTTGTCATGTGTTGTGGCCGCTGCACTGACAACACCCGCTACCCCCTGGAAAGATTACCTTACTTCAGGTTTGATTAATGCAAATAACTGCTTGGTGTTACGTACATAAGCTGGACTACCGTATCTGGTGGGTTTACAGCACGTCAATTTGTGCTAGGTAAATAATCATCAGTCACCACCAAAAATTACTAATGCTAATCCCTTATTTTTCTCTTCTTCTTCTTCTTAATATTATTATTATTATTATTATTATTATTATTATTATTATTATTAAATTACTATTTAACCTTTAACCAAATTTTCACCCATGAATGAGTATTCCAAGGAACGCCATTCCCGATTTCCCGTCAATTAATTTTTAATCACCTTTTAATGAGCACCTACACATAGCTATGTACCAGTATGCTGAATGTTCAATGTTCATGACAAGTATTGCCCGCCTGGCATAGGTGCCTTCTGTCTACACGGCTCGTGTGGTAATACCTCCAGGTTACTCTGCCATGAAAGAACAAGCTAAACGGGCTCTCTCAACCCAGGAAACCATTTACTGTGTTGGGTGGTTACCAGAAAAAAAAAGAAAGAAATATAACCCTAGTAGATTAAGATGCTCCAACAAGGTACAGTCCATATGGTTTTACTATCGCTTGGTGAGCAGAATTTTATGCTTCTTAACCATTCAGTGGTGCGCAATTGGTTAATTTTGTCTTTAATGCCGGAATTAAGTTCCCTAGCCATGAGCCCCAACGATGCTTACAGGGCAATAAAGGACTGGATAATAGATAGATACATAGAAGATGGATAGAGATATATAAAATTGGACTATAATGTTTGCAATAAATAGAGGTGGAGCTGTACATTTATACAGTTTCATATGAAACAATAACTAGAAATTGCTCTTACTACTGTTTGTGAGCAAGACACTTCAGCTTTGTTATTCTGCAGTTTATATACAGATATATGTAAACCACTAAGGAAAATGATGCATAAAATTTCCTAGTACCACGAAGAGCACTAACTCATGTGTCGGATCCCGGGTCTTATCCTAAAGCTATCTTTGGTGCGTGTAAAGGCTGAAGTTGTGTGAGCGTAGTATCAAGAAGAGTAAAGCATAGATAATTGTTCTAATGACCTGAAATATGGGTGATATCGGAAGTTAATTATTCCTTTAGTCAGTCTCTCAATTTTTAAAGGTAACGTCAATGCAAAGAGCAGTTGTCACGAATGAATGAATCCTGTCCATGTTTAGAAACGGGATATTTCATATGGTATTACAGGAGAGATTATTATATACCTCGTTATCTATCGACACAAATGCTATATAAAAAAAAATCCTTGAATGCTTTTGTATTTTTACGAGCCTTTTTTGCTGAGATAGGCATTATTTTTAGAAAAAATGTCATAAATCTATTGGTGTTTGGACCAGAAATAAAAACTGGTAAACTGGTTGTTATTAAATAGGAAACAGAAAAGAAAAAAAAAAAAGCTCCGGGAAATGGGCATCGGCATACGTAGGACAACTGTGTGTGTGTGTGTGTGTGTGTGTGTGTGTGTGTGTGTGTGTGTGTGTGTGTGTGTGTGTTTATCCAGAAATTTTCTTTACACCCTTCCACTTTTTCTTCATTTTCTCTTGCTCCATGAATCTTTAAAAGTGGGTTTACCTTTACAGATGTTGTTGTAGAGTTTCCGTATCAGTTTACCTGAAGATGAGCCATTACAAAAAAAAAAAAAAAAAAAAAAAAACGCGAAGTTATTATGGCACCTCAATTGTTAACATGGTTTTGCTGAAGTGTGGCTAATATGGGGTTTGCACATTTCAGACAACTTTTGGATAGCAACGACTTATTTTCTGATTTGCTGTTTATCAAGATTTAGGTGTTTTAATCAGTTTTGCTCTTATCATTCAGATGGAACCAAGTTTTTATTCTTGTTGCTAAAAGTAACCAGGACATATTTCTAGAAAGTTTTTCGTGTACAAAATTTGCCTCGCATAGTTCACTCAGCATTTTGTCTCAACTGTACGGTAAGTCATCATTCATATCACCTCAGTACTTACTTGTGCTTCATTGTGCATAGTAATACGTCTGTATCCAACCTGAGCCTTATGTACTTTACGAATTTAATGAATTCAAATGCGGATCATACACACAAACCAGTACTCTTCATAATGCTAAAATGCAAGTACCATATTATTGTAAAATTATACCTGAAATATTTTCCCCTCAATTTATATTGAAAATAACTGATAAAACTGTGTGAGGTGGTAAGTACTATGAATTTTTTTCTTCCCACCTCATTTGTAATTGGCAAGAAAACAGCCATGACTATGCTAACAATTCAGCGACACAAGTGATATAATGCTCATTAGAATATTCATATTAACTAACGTGAGGAGAGTTGGCATTACTTATCCTAGAAAAGCGGAAGTGCTTAAAAAAAAAAATGGATGTCGAAAGAGATACATGGTGTGGTTATTATGTCCACCTAAAATATGGAAGTTCACCTCCGTTAAAAGATTATATATATATATATATATATACACAGTCTTTCATAGGGTATCAGGCATCTCGAAATGAGAGTTCCCTTTCCTTGAAAACGAATAGTATTTTCATTTAGTTCCATTCCATACAACATTCAGTGTCAGTATTTCTGCACTGGAATATTAGCACAGACCATGGTAAATATGCTGGCAGAGTGGGCTACTGTTCCGTTACTCTTGCGGTCCACACTAATTCGCGGTCTGGCTTCATTTTTTTCCCCTCGGCTCCGTCTGAACCGGTCGTGCACACTCTAAACTAACTTGACACGGTTCTTACTAATTAAACCATATTTTTTCTAGCATACTTACACGCGGCCTAACTTATTTTGGCACGTTTGCCCCAGAGAAATCTAAAGTGATGTGTTATAACGCTTTTCATATTGTCTATTGGCAAAACTGCTGTGTCAGCTTGATAATGGTCCAATATCAAGGCCAGATAAAAAAAATGGATTTGCCTAGTAAGGTTGGACCAGGTATGGTTAAATTACATTCGGATAAAAGTGAATTCAGTATGAATTGCTTAGGTAAGATTGGAATATATAAGGCTTTATTAGGGCAGGTAAGAGTGACCTATTTTATGTTAGGCTTCGGGTTAAAAATAGATCATTAAACTGGATCAGATTTATTCAGCTTGTGGAGGAATTGCTGAGTCTTAGTTGTGTTATAGGGCGATGAGTTTTCGTTAGTCTCTCCACTGCGGTGTTCTCTTTTTTTCTTTTTTTCTTTTTTTATGTTTGTCAACCTGACCACCTCGAAGTTATTATATTCAGCTTGTGGGGGACATCTCATAGCGAGGGCCTAAGTGAAGACTGTTGCTGCCTCCTGCGCTTTAGAAGATCATTGTGGTGGTAATAAGAATAAGCCGAAAGAGACGTCACCGTACTGAATGAGTTAACACGCAAGAACAGTACCAGCGATGCGTGAGAGAGGCGTCAAGGCGAATAATGGGTTTGTGGGGAGGAACCTCTTACTATGTGAGATCGAGATTCAAGTAAGATGTAAGACTTGGAGCTGACAACAGTGACAGATAATTTCCTTCCAACCCAGGGGAGCGACAGGATAATTTAGATGGGTGATGTGAGTGCAGAAGTAGATGATGAGAAAGTAGGAGCTGCCAGGATTGAATTATTATGGGAATGCATTTTGGTGGATGTCTGTTTGAGAAGTAGGTTGTGGTTTACATATATCTTCTTCCAAGCAAACTGAATCACAGGCATACATAAAAAATGGGAAGAAGAATGCATGTACATGGAGTAGAGCAGAGAGCAATGACTGATCTTATGTATAAATTTGAGTGATTTAATATAGGGGTTAGAAATGATGGTAGTTTTCAGGAATGGTGGATGGAATGCCATACCTTATGTAATCTAATTAAATATTAGGGCAAAAAAGAGTCGCCATGGACACGTATAAAAAAAAAAAAGAAAGAGAGAAAAAGGAAAAAAAATGTTTATGGTGAAGTTCTAACGATGAAAGAGTTGTATTGAAGAAATAAAGAAACAGGGAAGCTTTAAAATACATACGATGAAGTCAAGTAGGTATTATGCATCTAAGGTTGATGATCCTCAAGAAGTATGACATGTTAAGGCATGGAATAAATACTGAAGACCTATTACGTGATGCATGTAAGGTGTGCAGTGTGAACAGAGAGAAGCAGTGAAAAAAAGGAGTGGATGGAAAGATGTACAGTGAGTGATTAGGGAGAATGAGAAATAACATAGTGGAGAGAGCGAGAAGGAGGTAGTGCATGTCCATAGACGCCAGATCAACGATGCGAGAAAAGTGATAAGGTACAGTCAAAGAAGAGAGAGAGAGAGAGAGAGAGAGGGGGGGGAGGAGGGGGGAGGAGTTTCAGAGACAGTTGACTATACTCAGGTATCTCTCAACATTATCTCTCAAGTGCTATAAAGAGGGAAGAAACATTGAGAAGTTGCTCTGGAAGGAAGCGACGAAGATCAGAGAGAGAACTGGGGGTGGCAGTAGAGGGATAAATGCAAAGACGATAGATTGTTTGGGGAAAAGGGAGAAGTTCTTGAGAGATGGAGGAAGCATCTCAGCCGATTGCTTTATGTGGCAAATGAGAGAACTGTGATGATTGAGAGTGGGGAGAGAGGTCAAAAGATTGGAAGGTACTCGGTAATAAGAAAGGAATGGCAGGAAAAGCATCAGGGGTGGCTGGTGATTGTGAAGGTATATTATTAAGGGAATGATGGAATGACTAATAAACTGGACCTGGATTTTATGTAGATTTGTATGGACGAGGGAAAGAGGGTCTGGGGCCTGAGAAGAGGTGTAATAGTACTCAAGTGGCTGGGAAAGAGTGAGGGGGGAGTCAGAGGAAATAGCAGAGGTATCTAGCTATTGAATGGAGTAGGAAAGACTGAGGCAGAACATTCCTTAAGACCCATTCTGTTGTTGACGTCAGGGAAGGTAATAGGTGTATGGATCAGACATTTTTTTCGAGATGCTTGTCGGGGATGCGAGACGGTATGTATCTTTCATGGATGTACAAAAATCACATGATAGAAAAATAGGAGCATTGAGGAGGTGCTGATCAAGAAGTGGAAGATGGATTATTGACAACTATGCGTAATATGCATGATGGAATCATTACGGTCGTACAATAGTACAAGTGTTTGTTTTATTACGAGGACCCGTAAAAACAGTAAAAGCCAGTCCTATATTACCCTCTCCAGGACACACACACACACACACACACACACACACACACACACACACACACACACACACACACACACACACACATATGAGAGAGAGAGAGAGAGAGAGAGAGAGAGAGAACAGACTGTGGTCAGAACACCAGATTCCTGGAACCTTTACTGTTTGATGATTGGCCAGCGCCCCTGCTGGCATTACATACGTGAAAATCACACAGCCACCTCTTAGCGATTCAAATCAATGTCCAGTGTGGGTCAAGAAAACGGCTGTATCATTTCATCATGGCTTCCTAGAAATTCGATAATGTTAACTTTCTGTTCCAAGGATGTTGGAGTGAAAAGCATGAACTTTTGGAATCGGTTCGAATCTCCAATAGGTGACTATGGCTGCTTAGAAGAATCCAGCTGTTATGTCGATAAAATGTGGACTACCAGTCCTCCTGATCTGGGTTCAGGTCCCCCTGGGGCGGACATTTAACAGATTTCATTTGCATGTTCTTTCATGTGTTCTCAAGTGTTCGTAGCTCCTTGATTGTGTGCACAGAATCTCTCTTTCATAAACACAGCCAATACAACACATTAGCCACATGTACAGCTCAACCCACAATCCAAAAACCTTCCACATCTTTACCCATGCGTGATGCACTGCGGGTCACTTGTCAAGTGACAAACAGTGGTGTTCGCCGGCTATGCGGTTCAGTTGTTCAGGACCCGTAAATTACCGTACGGCATAGGCATGTATACTAGAATAAATAGCCAATGAGAAGCACTTGTTTGCCAGCCTCTATAATACATACGTGGCTGCTTAATGTGTACCATACATAGACAAAGTACTGGAAGAGGTGAAAGTGAAAACACTGGGAAGGGAAGTGGTTCTGAGATACTACGTCAACGAGGAGAAACGGTATGCATTTGTGTTAATGGATGATGCATTGCTGCTGCGTGATTTGGAATGGAAGTTTAAAATTTGGCGGAAGAAGTTTAAAATGTATGTGAAAAACGAATTTGGGTGTGAATGTAAGGGCAAAGTGATGATGTTTTAAATTATGACGGACACCTAGACAAGTAGTGACGAAAGTAAAATGACATAAGAGAAGAACGGAAAAGGAGAATGTTTGTTCTTTGCACAAACATGGTAGCATGCAGGAAGAACTCACTGAACAGTGTAGCAAGGAAGACGATATGTAAGAGTGTAGAGTAATGGAAAAAAAAAAGTGAATGTGTGAGTAACGAAGTGCTTCAAGAAGCGCACCAACCCAAATCCTGACGTATATTAGTGTGTCATGGATGCTTCTTGAATAACTTACAGAGACTGGTGGCTAAACTGAGCGTTCAGTGGGTGAATGCGAGGAAAGACGACTGTGGCGGGACACAAAATGGACATCGAGGTGTTTTGGCTGTATGGAGCAATGGAGATTGAAAGTAGGTGTATAAGAATTGGATGGCTTAGAAAAAAAAAAGTAGGTCGTAAAATAGGCAGAGGGACATATTATATGATGGAGGGGGGTGTCGTGTCCCTCCTGAGAGATGTCATTAGTGAAATAGGAGAGAAATGGATAGTAATTGCTTGGTCGGAACCCTAAGGCAGCGTGCACACCAAATGCTTGCTTGTGCGGGCAACTGCTAGCAAGAGTAGGTTACTAGTCACTGAAACCCATGAAGTTTCGGCCAGCACCCGCCAGCGTCCAGTGAGGCCATTTGTATGTACGAGTATTATAACGATGCGCAGTTCCCTCCTGCACCCGCCCGTGTTAGGAATATAATGCGGCACTGGGAAAAACATGGCAGTGGAGATGCAGTTTCCAGTATGACTTTTATCTCTGTATAATATTAGCGTTAATACTCCGGAGCAAATAATACTTATCTCCATAAATAAAATATATGTGTGCCAGTTTTTATGCGAGCATATCTCAGCGACTTTTGGTGTAAGTTCTTGTGACTTCATCTTCGTGACTGAAAGCATCTGAGTGCCTGAACGTGTGTGTGTGTGTGTGTGTGTGTGTGTGTGTGTGTGTGTGTGTGTGTGTGTGTGTGTGTGTGTGTGTGTGTGTGCACTCCCATTCGCAACAAGTGTGCTATCAAGTCCCATTAATGCCTCACGACGTACATTTTACCCCTGATGTGGGCCAACCTCGGCTGCCAATAACTCTGGGCACAACCAGTCATCTCCGCCGCCTGTGTCACCAGACTAGGGAAATTCTATGCAAATGCTGGGTGAGGCTTGGTTGGGCCGGGCCGCCACACTCAGCCAGAAGGGTGTGACGTGGCAGGGTCACAAACGTATCATATTCTTACAGTGTCTTTCCCACTCGGTGGCAGATAAGAAGTTATAAAGAGATAATACACAAACACACACACACACAGTAATATATATATATATATATATATATATATATATATATAGTATATATATATATATATATATATATATATATATATATATATATATATATATATATATATACTGTATATAAGGTTGTGTGTGTATGAGCCTGTGAATGTCCATGTGTTATGTATGTGTGTATGTATGTATGCATGTATGTATGTGAATGCATGCATGCGCGAGCGCAAGCGCGTGCGTGCGAGCGTGTGTGTGTGTGTGTGTGTGTGTGTGTGTGTGTGTGTGTGTGTGTGTGTGTGTGTGTGTGTGTGTGTGTGTGTGTGTGTGTGTGTGTTCGTGACACAAAGTGCATATATTCATACGAAAGAATATTACAAAAAGTGAAACAGACAATGGCTTCATATCAGTGAAAAATATCATGGTGAGCCTGATGTTAAGCAATAATTTAATTTCATCGTTGGCAAAGTAGTAGATCGGCAAACTTTACACCCTCTGAAGCTAAAAACCATTTAATGACTAAAATATTACCAAAAATCTGAGGCACTATAATTACGAAAAAAGTGATAATGCCTACAGGTTCTCTTCAGTGGGAAATTGCCTGTCACTTAGATAAGATCAACACTTACAAGTTCTTCATAAAAGTTTTCCTCAATCATCACTTTTCATTGCAATCACGTCCAGGCCAACAGACGCTGTGTATTCGAGCGTGTAGCACTAAACAGATCTTGATTTTGGCTTCAGTTTAGGCGCGACTGTGTTTATTCGGACATTATAACAAGCTTAGACTCCTCCACGCACATAAGAAAGGAAAGAAAAAAACGTTTAATTTACATTTTAGACTAAACATCCTCAGTCCGATGACTTTTTTCTATTATGCTCTTGCAATCACTAGACGAGTTTACTCACCTTGGAACATACCTCTAGTAGTGAGAGGGTCACTGAATGGTATATCTAACACTTCACCCTTGCTAGATAAGTCTACATAATTTAATGTAGCCGGTTGGTGGTAACAACAGTATAATATATGTCGTCTGAGATGAGAGATTAAACTAAACTCAGTCTGCTCACAGACTTTGAGGGGCTTATTAATTTATTCCCGATTGCCATGCTTCTGTACCACAAACTATATTTGATCAATGGCTACTTGTTTTTATTTATAACAGGAGGTAGTAAATATCTAAAACCTATACCAGGGCAACTGGAAGTTAGTTTCAGATTTCAGATCCAGAAATAAGTCAGTGCAGAGTGCCATAAAACTGCTGGTGATCGAATATATATATATATATGAATATATATATATATATATATATATATATATATATATATATATATATATATATATATATATATATATATATATATATATATATAAAACCCCTTGACTGCAATAGCGCATTTCATGTTTTTTCATTCTTTCTACGACCCAACAATTATCTTTAACTTGGGACACGCAGCTAGTACTGAAGGGATTATTGAAAGCCATATCTTGCCCTTTCAGTTAGTAAAATCTCTCCTTACCTGAACCAAGTCGTCGCAGACATATAAAAACAATCACGCCTTCAGGTTCGAAGAGGTTAAGAGAGTGCTGGGAGGGAGGAGTGGACCTAGATCCTGAAAATCAAATATTCCTTGTCTTTACGACTATTTGTGTGTGTGTGTGTGTGTGTGTGTGTGTGTGTGTGTGTGTGTGTGTGTGTGTGTGTGTGTGTGTGTGTGTGTGTGTGTGTGTGTGTCATTCTTTGAGCGATGAAAGAGAGCAAGAATAGTGTTTTGGCCGAATTTTGGCGGGTAAAATTGTTGCACTACATGAATTGTAGAGTTCCCTTTCCTCAAAGGCACCAAAATATTTCTTTTCAGGTAATGAACAAATCGTGGCATGTCACACCATTTTGGAATTGTTATGAAAACTGTCTTCCAGTGGTACCAGACTTTTACCCCAAAAGAACCAAATGTAGCCGAAAAATGCACAAAACATTTCCACTCAGTTTTTATTATATTTTATTTTATCTATTTTATTTTTTTTATCGAGACGAAGATGCACTTGACAGGTTAGTGATGATTGGCTGAATGCAACATTACTTCATAATCTCTTTACCCTGAGGGGGAAATTTGGTTTGTAAATAAGTTATTCGGACATGCTGCATTCAGCTGATCATCGCCAACCTGACAAGTGCATCTTCGCCTCAATTAAAAAAAAAAAAAAAATGAGTATAGACAAGAATAAAGCATCAGTGCATATTTCTTTCTCAGCTAACAGGCCAGTCGTGGTATGTCGTACCTTTATGAAACTGTGATGAAAATTACCTTCTAACTGTACCAGGAATTTTTCAAAAAAACAAACAAATGTAGCCGATAAAAAGCTAAAAATACAATCTTGCTATCTTTGACGCGGTTCGCGGCTGTGGTGTGGATGCCTGTTTCTTGACTGTAATTGCACAGCCAAAAGGCGTTAGCTTGCTTAGATATGGCGTTCGCAACCTGTGACGTGTGGTGGAGGTTGACGTGGCTTCCGATCATCGTTAGTGCCTGAAGTATGATGATGTAATTATGCCTTCATTCTTGTTACTACCAAACGATTTTATTTAATAGTATCTATCAGCTGACTGGGGAATATATATAAATATAAATATAACTAAGAACAAATCTCTCTCTCTCTCTCTCTCTCTCTCTCTCTCTCTCTCTCTCTCTCTCTCTCTCTATATATATATATATATATATATATATATATATATATATATATATATATATATATATATATATATATATATATATATATATATATATATATATATATATATATATATATATATATATATATATATATATATATATATATATATATATATATATATATATATATATATATATATATATATATATACATAGAGAGAGAGAGAGAGAGAGAGAGAGAGAGATTTTCACTCAAAGAATCAACATAGCACAATGTTCGTAGCAACAAAGAGATCTCAGCAATGTTGTCAGACTGAAAAATAAAAGCGAAACATTGCAGTGTACTGTCCAAGACACTTTCACAAGTAGACGTTAGTTTAACACTTGCATTTTACTTTCCACGCACCATATGGACATTTATCAAGCAGCACCTCATACAGTTCTGAATTAGAAAGCACTCAATGAGCGTATACCTCCGCTAATGCCAATAAAACTTATACTGTTGTAATTCCTCTTTCCTACCGGACGATTACCCTGACGGTCCCATCAATCAATTTCACAGTTTTAGTCTGCCCTGTTGAACAAATCAAAGTGGGCATGCCTTTGCCATCGCCAGTGAAATTTATTATTTATTTTTGCATATGGATCCGGATCCACCTCAAACTTAATAAGTCCTTACTTATCTCACTGCCCACTTAACCACCAAGTTTCAATAAAATCCAACAACCACTTTTTGAAATAAACTGTACATAAATAGACAAACACGGGTGAATACATAAGCTCCAGCCAGTTTTGTTGGTGGAGGTGATGATAATATAATGTTGGTATTATAAAGAATTATTCTCACCCCACAGGCAACTAACTAGAACAAAACTATCACAAAGAGAGAGAGAGAGAGAGAGAGAGAGAGAGAGAGAATGTGGGTGCAGATGTTTAAGTAAGGAACAGAAGGTGATGGATGACAATATGTTTGCCAAAAGCAAATTTCTTCACACAACTGCCACCTTCTTCCCCGGTTCCTTTGGTTTCTCTGTTAGATGTATTGGAAGCAGAAAATCTATGAAAATGAAATTCAATTTCAAGATGATAATATTTTGATGATCATTCTGCATCTCGCAGGTGCAATTTTATAAAAAAAAAAAAATCCCAATGGTGAGCGATTTTTAGTGACACCCGGTTTATTTGAATAAATATGCATAAATATGTATGTAGGTTACGTACCTGTGCCTCTAGTTAGAGCACCAGACTCTAAGGTGTATTTTGTAACCCCTGAATATGTTTTCTGATTTCATGTAAGATTACAGTGTTTGGTGTCCACGCCGGTGACACATTTACTCCCCACCCTGACACACACACACCGCCACCACCGCCACCACCGGCGTGCCTCGTAGGTGTTTTTACCCCGCTGATTTATGATACCACCTGATGCATTCTCCCTTTCACACCTGTTTCCGGCTAACTCTGGTGTGTGTGTGTGTGTGTGTGTGTGTGTGTGACATGAGGGTGTGTAAACTGTGGTGCTCTGAAACTACTGTCCCACTCTCAGTACCAGCTCACTCAACCATTACCTCTGGCACTCTCATCTTTATATTTCCGCTGTGGCCGTGTCGCATTGGGCCGCTATAAGGCTGCTATTCGGAGGCAATGGTCTTTTATATATGGCATCGGAGTACTGCATCATTACTGCCAAATCTATTATTCCTCAACATTCATGGGTTATCACTCACTCAGGGACTAGCGATGATAATTCAGTTAAGAATGAAATGGTATGAGATTAACTCACATCCATGTGGAGAGTTATCGAGTACATTTTTGCTACCACCAGACGATATTATCAAACTCAAAAAATATATATATATATCTTGCTAATTGAACGGATTAAAAACATCACCCTTCCCTGAGACGACAGTTTATGAGTTTAGTTCTTGCTACAGACAAACGCCAAGACAATCGCACGTTTGCTCTAATCCAGAAAAGATCAGTCATCCCTTCCCAGCGAAGGCGATGGCAAAGTGTAGTCAGACTGAAGAGTATATTTGAAATGTAACCAAGGAGACATAACCCTACCTCATAACTAAGGCCCATTGAGTCTAATGCAACATGTGACTTGGTATTTGAGTTGTGGGAGTGGCCCTGTTCCGTCAGTTGAAAACAAACAGGCTACAGATTATGCTGACCAAGACGTTTTCGCAGTACCTGGTTGAAGGTCACGGCTGACTAACAAAGAACACAGTAATTCGTGTATCAGAGGCCACTGTAGCTGGTGTATTGGCAAAGGTGAAGGCAGCGCTAACAACTGTGGCTGGGTCGTATTACGTGATGGATGTTGTGACCACTTCCGCACTCACGCCCTGGGATATAGTTAACTTTGATGTGACCTCCTTATTGGGTAACTATAACCAAGGAATATGGTTAATGTTGTTTTACACAAAGTTAAAATCACGGCTGGCAAGATTAAATTGAGAAATTTGAAAGGTTTCAGCAAAAAAAAAAAAATAAATAATAATAATAATAAAGAAAAAAAAAGTTTGAGAAAGGGGAAAAAAAGACATATTCTTTAAACCGTTCAGAGAAAAAATGTTACTGCCTTGGAGGTTGAACTTCTGAAGTTAACAGTTTTATCAGTATTATATGGGAGATATCATGTCAATGATTAACAGAATATGGGACTGAACATCAAGTAAACTGATTAGTATAGTATTTCACTGGCAATAACATCAATCATTCATTGATAATAAGCTCTGGAAGATACAAAAGCAAATGCAATGAAAAACAGTGGATAGAAAATTTTGGGGAACAAAGAACTTAAGCTGAAACAATGACATAAGTAAAAATGCAGACTGGAAGGAGAAATTTAACTGAATAACTGGGAGTCGGCAGCAGATATCCAGACAGAATATTAATACTCTAGGGCTGGCATGGCTAAAGCTAAAACAGTCTAGCAAAATGGAATCATCATCAAAAGCTTTAGTATTCAAGCGCAAAATGAGTCTTCTGCGAAACTGATGAGGATACTGAACGAATATGTTGCTCGCATGTAAGCTTGTTGTTAGTTACCACCAAAAATATCTTAACTCATTCATAAACAAAGGGATGCCGATGATCGATAGGACGAGATTTACTGTACTGTTAGTGTACACTATGTTTTGCTAAGATTTAATCTTGTCCACACAACGTACACCCAGCGTTAATTTTAGATCATTGGCTGCCAAAACAAACAACAGCCACGAATCTCTCTTCCGAACAGGCCAGAGAAGAATTTAGGCTGGATTATCTGCAACAACAATAAACTTGGTATATAAACTATTCTATTTACCCTGAATATAAATGGTAACTAATAATGGGCCAAGAAAACTACCCTGCAGAACACCAGATTTGAACTCCACAAAATCCACTATAATAACCATCAACAATCATCCGATGTGTCCGGATTTTTAAAACTCCGTAATAATATTTAAAAACATGCTTCAGTACCCATCAGACATAATTATCCAGCAAGACTATTATGAATGAGGAAATCAAAGGTTGATCTAAAATTAAGTCCTATTAATAGCATCAACGATAAACTGTGCAAGGAGGTTTGATGCTAAAATCATAATACGTACTTCCATTCATAATTGTAAATCTCTCTCTCCTCTCTCTCTCTCTATCTGCATATATAGTATATACAATATATATATATATATATATATATATATATATATATATATATATATATATATATATATATATATATATATATATATACAGATATATATATATATATATATATATATATATATATATATATATATATATATATATATATATATATATATATATATATATATATATACTGTACATATTGTCTATCTCTCTATTGCCAGATGCCTCAATCCCGTTTGGGGTGGCCACAAACAAATCGCCTCCAAGTCGCCCTGTCCCCCGCCATTTCACTGCCCTGCTCCCAACTCACACACCCCTCTCTCATATACCTCTCCATCCCATCCCTCCATCTCATCCTCGGCCTCCCCCTCCCTCTTCCCCCCTCCACCTCACTCACATACACTCTCTTTGTCAGTCTTTCACCCTCCATCCTCTCCACATGGCCAAACCACCTCAGTGTGTTCCTCATAACGCTTCCTATCACATCCACATCCACACCACAACGCTCCTTTATATCCTCATTCGTCAGCCTGTCTCTCCATGTGACTCCACAGGATCCTCTAAAATAACTCATTTCCACTGCTCTCACTCTTGACTTGTGTCCTTCCAACAACGTCCAAGCTTCACTTCCGTACGTTAGAGTTGGTATCACAATACTGTCATGTAGTAACTTTTTCACTTCCAGGCTCACTTCCCTGTTTCTTATCACTGTTTTCAAAGAACCAGCAACCTTTCTTCCCTGCTGTACCCTTTCAAGAACTTCACCCTCCAAACCTCCATCCTTACTCATCACACTACCCAAGTACTTAAACGTACTCACATTTTCCAATTCCTCACCATCCAACCTCGGGGCTAAGATGCGAATGAATGTGTTTGAATGGATGAGTAAATGGGGAGTGTGTCGTCTTGTCTCGGCTACCTCCCTTTCCTTGGGGGAAGCAGCCTAGGTATATATATATATATACTGTATACAGTATGTATACAGTACCCGGTATGTATATATATAATGATAAACAGGGCATCTCAGCTAGTTTATCCCTAAAGTTGACGTGCCATAATGACAACAACACAGTAATGGTGAACTGACCACGTCTGCTGGCAAGGGGGTATGGGTCGATGATGTCTTTTCAGCTTGCATCTAGTTGTGACCACTTCTTTTTGCTATTGGTGTTATCCAGGATCGGGGTGTGGACAACCTTGGCTTATGAACAGCCTAACTGTAAACTGCTTGTTTGCCTTGGAGTGGTTACCTCGCTAACGAGTGTCTCATCCGACTGTTGCTCGAACAGCACCTTATACTCCGGCTGGACATATGGTTACAGAGGCTATGTAAGAGAGGACTTTTAGCTCATTCTTTAGGTCTATTGCTTCGTTACCTAGTGTGGATTATTTGTTTCGCATCAGTATAGTTTTTTTTTTTTTTTTTTTTGTCAGTGCTATGAGTGTCAAAGTCTGTTTAAGTAATCACTACGAGTCAACAGCTTGCAAAAGTATGTTAGCATTTGAAAAACTCCCAGCAAGTAGTTAAACTTACGGCACAATATAATTCGAACCCAGACTGAGGGTACAGCAAAATGGGAGGCGAACATGGTATCCACTAAGCTACCGTGGCTTTATAATGCACTAAAAATAAGCAACGGACGAGAAAATTGAGAACCAGAGTAACTGTGTACAAAATATACAGCTCTCATGTCCATGCTAGCAAGAGTACAAGTAATGGTAACTCTAAGGTTGCCCTTCTTTGACTTGATATATTACATACCTGGTCGTGGTGTCTCCCTGCCTCCTACTTCCCTCTCTTCATACCTTCAGTACGATGACGTCTCGTTAATTCGATCTGCATTGCCCCCTAATGCTTATATATCCAGCGAAGGAGGAATACTTCATAGTCAAGGGGTTGGAATCGCCATCAATCCCTGCAGTACAAAGGCGTCTTTATATTCAGGTCTTTCTACCGTCAGATGGTTATGTTTAAATCAGAAGAGATACCTCGTAGCCATGGGCAAATCATCATCATCATCTTATTCTCCTCTATCACGAAGTTGGGGTGAAGAATTAGAAAGTGAAGAATTTAGAAACAGAGAAGTGAAAGCAGCTTACTAGGAAAACCATCATGTGAGTGTCCAGTGCAATGGGCCATGCATCCATTCAGCTATAATCCAAGCTTTCGAGATTCTCTGTTCCAACCCCCAGAAGAAACCATCCCCAATAATTTGCTTTTCATTATCAAGTCGCACTCACATCATCTATTGGGCTCAAGTACTCCATCGGTTGCCAAGTCTGATTAATTGAATTTCATTAAGACAGACTACTGATCTTCCACAAGACTCAACAACATGTCATAAAAATACTATATCAGTATACCAGCACACGGACGGTGGAGGTTAGTGCCGAAGTGGTAACATGTGCAGCTGTGTGAGACGTAGGACGACTGCTGGGCTTCAGGGAACTGACTAAATCTATGCCCAGGGTCGAACACATAGGAAAAAATCAAAAAGTAAAAGAAGAGGTGTAGCCCTTGTCATGTATTCTTCCACACCTGCTCCATCCATTCATTTCTGTCCTCAATCAGCCCTCTTTCTCCCTCATTGTTCTCACTTCATTTTCTCTCGAGTTTTTTTGCCATCGATTTCTTTGCCCTCTTACAGTCATTCATTTACATATGCCATTTCATCGCCTTAGTCCATCTTCTCTGTTTAACCACACCAAAGCAGCAGGCGATGGCAGAGACGGTAGAAAGGTGGCTTGCAATCCCACTGAATCCAGGTTCGAGTCCCGGCTGAGGCAGGGAACAGTTTAAGGATGTGAATTTCATTAAAGGCTTTACTGATCAACCATAAGATTCACCGACATGTAAAAACTCCCCCGCTAATACTGTACATTTCCCGTATGAGACAGCCCTAGCATGTATCAGATGTGGATGGTGGGTGTTAGAGCTGAAATGGTGACATGTGGAAAAGAAGTACGGAAGAGGACTACTGGGCCACCGGAAACAGGCTGTCAAGCTCGGAATAGGTCACGTAAAAAAAAAAAAAAAAAATCAAAGGATAATTTTCTTCACATTCATCAAGCCAATGTATTTCTTTACCTATGTCTTTAACGGATCTCAGTATTTAATCATATCCAGTCAACTCAGTCCACATAAATTCCACAACAGTCTCACTTTCACTGATTTCACCCCAGACTTGCTGCACACGTCATACCGGGTACTAACACCCCCCCCCCCATGCAGTCTTCTTGTAGCTTCTGCACTCACTTTCATGATCCATATCAAGGTCGTTTTTAGCCTTTGTCATTTATCTCCTACCAGCTTTCTTTTGACACTTCCCATCCCTTTTCAGAAACAGCAATAGGATACTTAAAACCTTCGACCAACCCCAGCGCCAATCCTTTTCGCAGACATATCAATTGCCAAACACTTTCTGCCACAACAAATATAAAATAACACATGGCCGCATTCAGCTTCGGTCATCACTGCTCAAAGGCATTCACAAACTCTGAACTAGGTTACAAAGATCGAGTTTATAACTGACAAGGAGTACAGTTGCATCTTCATACTTCAGATTCCTTGCCATCTTCTCTACAGTTTTCTCCTTCATCATTTTCCATTTCTCGTAATCTCATCAATACACACATACTGGACAACCACATGGACATTACAAACCCATGTATCACTCCACCATTGATGATAAGCAACTCATTCAAACGTACATATTCGTTTACACATGCTTTGCTGCTATCATAAAACTTCACAGAAATCATCAGTTTCCCTTCCACTCCACAAATACGCAACACGTTCCATAGTCTCTCTCTGTTTACAATGTCATATATATATATATATATATATATATATATATATATATATATATATATATATATATATATATATATATATATATATATATTTTCCTTGGTCCATGAATGTCACAAATATTTTGCAATCCTTCTCACATTCTTCGTTCATTACTCACTTTGCAGCAATATTTGTTCATACATCCCCTGCCTGTCTGTAAACCACACTGTTCATCATCCACCAAGCTTTTTGACATCATTCTTACTTTCTCTTATCCTGTAATAATACTTTCCCACAACACTCAGAAAGCACAAACCCGAATAATTTTTGCACTCACTTCGGCCATTGTTTCTGTACAAAGATAGAATTACAGCCTTTTTGTATTCGACTAGCACACCACGTCTGAGTTTACCGATGCAGGGTCTGGGGATCATATTCCATAAATACTTGTTTAACTGCATTTCATTATTTCTGCATTTACATCATCTACAAGTACTTTCTTCCTATCCTTCATTTTTTTTTTTATACAGTATTTTACAATTCTGTCTGGTACATTCTTGGGCACACCATTCATCCTTAGTGCACCAACACACTCGGTTATATTAGCCTTTAGTCTGCTCTTCTCTTAGCTTCCTATTTAATAGTTCCTCAAAACGATCTTTCCATCTTCACTTAATGGTCATTGATGTAATAAAATTCATCCACTGTCATGCTTCATATTACCCACTTTTTCCACATGCATCTCTAAATTATTTGCATCTCTTCCCAAAACATTTCTTATATTCATAGCAATTCTCATGCACTTTTATTCTAAACTCCTCATTAGCGTTTCTTTTACTCCCATCTCTTACTCTCATATTCTGCTCAAGCCGCCAATGAGGACTATCTCGCCTCTTGCCATGGCTAAAGGTTGCATTGCGTTTATTTTCTATAACTTGTATCAAACTGATGATGAAACTACTGAATTCTTGCGTGGAATTCCATGTGGGCGACGAAGATGAAGAATAGATTACGGCATGTATATGTGTGTGAATAGGCAAAGTACTGTCGCTGAGGAGGCGAATTAATAGACGAGTGATAGAGACATATCGATGATGTATGTAGGAAGAGACACAAGACATGGTTTCTCTCTCTCTCTCTCTCATATATATATATATATATATATATATATATATATATATATATATATATATATATATATAAATATATATATATATATATATATATATATATATATATATATATATATATATATATATATATATATATATATATATATGTGATCGTCAAAATATTACCTATACCCCACAGTCATCATGATGCCGTTCTTATGCGTGTATGGAATATTAGGTCTGTCAGGTGCAGCGAATAATTCCAAACCCTTGAACAGTGTGTCAACGAATGTATGGCCCGTTCTCTTGAATACTTTCTTGAAATTCTACTGGGTTTGTACCTACTGCTTCTGTCTGCGGGACCCTCCCACCCTCTGCATAAAGAAAGTACGGTTACGATGACGATGATTATAATGATTATGACAATGATAATTTTCCTTCTTCCTTGGAACTCAATATCTGCGAATGATTTCTTCTGCCCAGTTTATTCACATTGCTATTACGGGTAAAACAAAATTGCGTTCACTGCTTGAGAAAGTGTTGCTGAGGTGGTCGGGAGGTATTGAAGAAGTAATATCCATTCATGGCCTACAGTGGTACAGACGCACTAGGTATGCATCCCAAGGTTGGTCCAGATCCATTCAGTAGACTCCAGGGCCAGGACGGTAATGAAAGCCGGACACGAGGCAGGTCGGAAGCAGTGCAAAGGGCAGGACAGTGCTGGATCACAAGTCCGTTTTCATATGACCCTGCACTTCATTCAAAAGGAGAATCCTCCCCCCCCCTCTCCCTCTCTCTCTCTCTCTCTCTCTCTCTCTCTCTCTCTCTCTCTCTCTCTCTCTCTCTCTCTCTCCAGTAAGTTGAGAGCAAGCCATTCTATTAGCAAAAAGTGAGGCTAGCGGGAAAAAACGTAAAATGTGTGGTCTCTCTCTCTCTCTCTCTCTCTCTCTCTCTCTCTCCCCTGTAAGTTGAGAGCAAGTTAATCCATTAGCAAAAAGCGAAACTAGCTATAAAAAAAAAAAAAAAAACGTAAGATCTGTGTGCTCTCTCTTTCTCTCTCTCTCTCTCTCTCTCTCTCTCACACACACACACACACACACACACACACACACACACACACACACACACACACACACACACACACACAGAGCACAAGAGAGCTCAACAGGGTAGTAAGCAGTGAGCACTCTCTAATACGCAGGGTGACCGTATTAGTCATGGTAATTTTAATGCGCACTTGCTAATGATCTCGATTCTCTCTTGCCTCCTTCTTCTCCTTTTCCTTCTCTTCTGTCTTCTTCTCCTCCTCCTCCTCTTCCGTCTTCTTCTCCTTCTCCTCCTCTTCTGTCTTCCTCTCCTCCTCCTCCTACTCTTCCTCCTCCTTCTCATTTGCATGCTTCTTTGTTGGACTGTTCATGCCCTGGCTTTATAATTGCAATTTGGATACGTGTCTTCTTTTTCTTTCCTTACGTTCCTTCTTATTGCTGTGGGATCGGTTTTCCTTCTCCTTTTCGTGTGACCTCAAGTGCGCTGCTCTTTCGACACTGCATTTTCTTTGTCCTCCCCCTCCTCGTTTTACCAGCTGTTATTCCATATCTTCTCCTCCTCCTCCGCCTCTCTCTCTCTCTCTCTCTCTCTCTCTCTCTCTCTCTCTCTCTCTCTCTCTTAAATCAGTACGTTTACCCACCTCAGCTTTCCCCATTAGGAAACGCGGGAAATGTATAGCCCTGATCAATAACTCAATTACACTTTAAGATCCCTAGCTAGTAAGATAAAAATCCAACAAATCTCATTCTTGTCCATCAGCTTAGCGAGATTTCAGGAGGTTCTTACTCAGGGACACAGTTTTTACTCTCGGGCTCCTATGACTCACTCTGCTGGGTAGATTCGTCCAGCACTGACTACTGTGGAATGGAATAATACAATTGTTCCGTCCATCAGAGGGCTAAAGGTGAAAGTCTGAACATTCTCTGGCTTCTGTTGTTCACTCTGCCGCTGCCTGGAATGGAATACTCAGAGTGTTCCAAAAATCAAAAAATTATGAATGTCCCTCCACGCTCTCTCACTCAGCTAAATTTAATCGTCTGGTTTTAGCTGGAAGAGGATACCAAAATCCTTCCAATAAAGAGATTAACAACTATTGTCATCCCTCCAAGCACAATGGCTTTTTAATCTTATTTTTGCTACCACTGGGAGACTGTGACTAACTTCAAGAAGATATTTTGCATAGAGTGGGTTTGAAACACTCTCCTTTAAATCCTAATCCTTTCATTACGGTGACATTTTATTTCATCACCAACCCCAGACGGTTTTATTCAGTATAAAAGTCAATCTCCTGTGATAAGGATTTTGGAACATTCCTCATTAACCCCGTCGCAACGATTTTGTCTTTTGTTCTTGCTACCACCATTTTTTTTTCTTTTCATGAAAGCGAATGATCAATGTTTTATTTCCCGTAATTGTTTTTATCTCACATAGCGTTCTGATTTATGTATGAAGCGTCATGGACGTGACACACATTAATTCCTTCAGTCCAAGGACGTCATAATTATATTCTTTATTATTGCAACTGTCAGATGATTTCATCAAGTTTAGGAGAACAGTCTACAAGGGTCGGGGTTAATGAAGGATACTTTTAACCACACCAGTTTGAAAACTCTAACCAGAGCTGAATACAATCGTCTGGAGGAGCTAGAACATGAAGGAGCACTTAGGGAGTGCAACAACTGCAACCTGCAATAGCACTGGTAGAACCATTGACCCTATCCTATTACTTTAACCTTTCACTGATTGCCCTCAAAATCAAAATAAGTCATCCTTACCTGACTCTCAGCCCACCCACCAAGTTTGAACCAAGTCTGATCAAAAGTGTGATCTTGACCTCTGACCTATAGTACTGAAAGTAATCTTTCCATCTGTGGTTAACCTTAATCCCTTCCACCATGTCTGGTCTAACCATTACTGGTTAAAACTGAACTGTACTATATTGAGTTAACCCATTGGCTCTCAGATTTCCTGTGCAAGGGATTTTACTGAAAGGGTGCTAAGCGTACCACCCTCCGCCTGTCGGCTAATAGTCGAGAAGCTCATAGGTCCCTACCCCGGGGCTCCCTTTCTTTATTAAATTTTGAAAATGCCCAGTTCCGTCCTATATCGAGGACACTGAGCGCTATTGGGTTAAAGAGAAGGACTTTGATCTTGCCTTGTAATCTTTACCTTTGACCGAGTGTTCTTAAAACTGAATCATTTCATCCTGTCAGGGTCTTCAACCCTTCCACCTAGTTTACTTAAATTCGAACCAAAATAATCTGAGCTGATTTGCCCTTGATCTATGATTTATTGTCATTTTCGACCAAACAATCACCCATTCCTCTGATGAGCCTCAGTCATTATGCCAAATTTGGTGCAGTTCCATCTAAAAGCCTTTTTTTTTTTTTTTTCTATAATATTGCTAACAGACAAAACAGCTAACCGACAGATAACAAACAAGGCCAAACTTAAAACCCCCTCGCGCTTTCGCAGGCAGGTTTTATAACAAAACACGCTATCCTGTTGAAATAGATAACAACAGCATCGGTGTCTTTATCTTTTTTATCTACCTCCTGACACCGTGGTATTGGATTTCCTCTGGGGTGGTCGCGATAAAGAATCCTCCGCGTAACCTTACCTGGGCTCAAGTGCGGACCTTCCCTCCATCTTAGTCCGCTCACCAACCTCTTCTGTTGCACCCCATCCATCCTCCACGCTCCAATTACAATCCCCGTCACACCACACTACCCGCCCCGAACATATGTCCTTCTGTACCCTCAAGCCACATCACAGTCCACATCCCCACCAGAGTACAGTCAGGGGCAAAAATTCGCCTAATGTTTCACAAGGGACAGCCGGAGACAGATGTTCCCCTGACATTTCACCTCTTTTATTGTATTTTTCAGTATTCTCTGCTGGCTAATATTCCTAAGCTGAGAGAGGCATGGTACGTTTCTCTGGTCAGGTGATTCACGATGATAAGTTGCGTCAGGGAAGAAAGTGTTGGACATGCTCTTAATCTGAATTAGACGCAGTGAAATAGTAGACGAAATTTTGCCTCTGAATGTACTCTCCTCCAGAACTCTTACTTCAACTTCTATAACTCTTGTATTGTTCATGTTTGACTACTACGGGAAGATATACAGTCGCAATTAATGTCCCTTGAAGAGACTTGTGTTTGCACCAGTTCGTATGAGGTCCAGTGCTTCTCGGAGGGAGGGTGACAGCCAGGAATAGATTTTTCTGATCATAGACAAATAAGCATCAAGAAAGGATGTCTGTATTCAGAGTAGCGCACATGGAAACCAAAGTGTTGTTATGGTTGTGTATATTCAGTCAGTATGTCTGTATTCAGATAAGTGGATAAAAAATTAAAGTGTTTTGTTGCCTATGCTCGTGTCTGTCAGTCTGTGTTTGTCACTGGTATAAATCAATGTGGTGCGAAGATATGCCTAGATATACCAGCATCCATTTTAACGTCCGTCACGACTTAGGTACACGCAGATGGAGAGGCACTTGAGTTACCACTAGGCAACCCTTGTTTTGAGGCGATCAGACTGAATTAATATGCCTAGAAAACAGTCCCAGCTAAACTGCTAGAAGAGCCACCGACATGTCGTAAAAATACCGCTGCTAGTACCAATACACCAGTCCTGTATGAGGCAGCCCTAGCATGAATTCAATATGGACGGTGGGTGTTAGCGCCGAAGCGGTGACATGTAGAGGTGTATGGTATACAGGAGGACTACAGGGCCTTGGAAGCAGACTGTGAAGCCTATGCCCAGAGTCTGACACATAAAAAAGATAGACAAAAAAATAACATGGCTAAGTGAAATGACTGTGAAGAGGGAAGTTATAATGCACAATTAATTCGCTAAAAGTTTTATTTACTAATCCTTTCATTGCTAGGCAAACTATTTCGCCTTTGTCTGTCAACTTGTACCTTTCCTTCTTGCTGGAAGTTTGCTCTCATTCAGCCAGTCCCAAAGAAGGGTCACCACTCCCAACCCTCCAACTATCGTCCAATTGCTTTAACGTCCTGTATTTCAAAAGTTTTCGAGTCAATTCTTAATAGAAAAATTTTAAGGCATCTTTCCTATCACAACCTTCTTTCCGATCGTCAGTATGGGTTCCGTCAGGGACGCTCCACTGGCGATCTTCTCACCTACCTTTCAGACTCCTGGTCATCCTCCTTTCGGGACTTTGGCGAAAGCTTTGCCATTGCACTTGACATCTCAAAGGCTTTCGATCGAGTCTGGCATAAATCTTTAATTTCCAAACTGCCCTCCTACGGTTTCTATCCTTCTATCTGTGCCTTCATCGCTAGCTTCCTTTCTGGTCGTTCTATAGCTGCTGTCGTAGACGGCCATCGTTCTTCTCCTAGATCTATCAACAGTGGTGTTCCTCAGGGCTCTGTCCTATCACCAACTCTCTTCCTTTTATTCATCAATGATCTTCTAAGCTGTACATCTAACCCTATCCACTCATACGCTGATGACTCCACCCTTCACCTTTCCATTCGGTTCCCGCAACGCCCATCTCAACAGTTACTTCAAGAAACAAGGGATGAGGCTATGGCACACCTAATGTCTGACTTGACTCATATCTCTGACTGGGGTAAAAATAATATGGTTGTCTTTAATGCATCTAAGACTCAGTTCTTACACTTATCAACCCGACAAAATCTTCCACAGGTATACCCACTGATGTTTAATAATATTCAGATTAATCCTGCATCATCCTTGAACATGCTTGGGGTTTCATTTACTCGGGACTTATCTTGGAAAGATCATATTACATCTCTTGTAAAATCTGCTTCCAAGAGATTGGGTGTGCTAAGCCGACTCCGCTCTTTCTTTACCCCTGCACAATTGTTGACTCTATACAGGGGTTTTATCCGCCCCTGTGTGGAGTACAACTCTCATGTGTGGGGAGGCTCCCCACATACAGCTCTTCTCAATAGGGTGGAGTCAAAGGCTTTTCGTCTCATTAACTCTCCTCCTCTTACTGACTCCCTTCAACCTCTGTCTCTTCGCCGCACTGTTGCATCTTTATCTCTTTTCTATCGCTACTTTAATGGTCACTGCTCCTCTGAACTGTCTGCTTGCATTCCTCCACCTCTACGACGGGCGCGTAGCACCCGTCTAGCAGCAAACTCTCATCCCTTTTCTGTCCAACTCTCTAATGCAAGAGTTAACCGTTACTCCCAGTCTTTCATTTATGCAACAGGTCAGCTCTGGAACTGTCTCCCTCTGTCTGTATTTCCTTCTGCCTATGATCTCCAGTCTTTCAAACGTAGTGTGTCCAGGCATCTCAAAATGATCGGATCTTGAATTTGGCTCTGTATTGTATTTTGTTTTTCTCTTGGAGGGAACTATTACTGCAGGCTCATGCCTTTGGTTCCTTCTTCCTCGCATAAAAAAAAAAAAAAAAAATTATGTGCTCTAGTCTTCCTTGATTCAACCTATTATTATTATTGTTATTATTATTATTATTATTATTATCATCACTATTATTATCATCATCATCATTATTATTATTATTACTATTAGCTTACCACACCAGTGATGAGTTATTTTGTTCTTCTTCTTCTTCTTCTTCTTCTTCTTATTATTATTATTATTATTATTATTATTATTATTATTATTATAATTACTACTACTACTACTACTACTTTAGCGAAATGAGGAAAGTTTCCAGAGTTAATAATATGAAAATCGTTACTCTCGCCTGTAGGTAACGTCATATTTACAAAGCGGTCTTCAACGTCTCTCAGATTCCTCGCCTAAAAAGGCAACTTATTTGATTAGTTACGTTGCTGCACACGGTATAAACTACCATAGCATCATTAACCATCAGGGACCGTGTTTATCAAGGATCTTGGCCAATATCATCATTAAATTTGTCTCTCAGCAATCAATGGTTATATTCTTTTCACCTTAACTTTGGCCTAGATTGTCGTCCTTTTGCAGCTTATTTCATGTAGCCCATTAATATAACACTACAACCCTACAGCCTTTCCTTAGGACTTCTTCGTGACTTGCACTATTTTTTTCAGTGTTAATCTATTGTTACAGCTGAGTGAGATGGCAATTTTAGGCCAAGTTAAAGTGAAAAGAGTATAACATGAATGATGTGGTTTTGTCTTTCATTTTTTCACTTCACCAATCCCTCGAATTAGGCCGTGACGTGATTGGTAACTACATGATTGGAGATGAAAGCAAAAACAAGCCATCCTGTATACCGCTTGGGCTCAAGAATGTTTAATCATATGGGGGTAGTGGGGATGGCAGTAATCATCCCGTCTCGCCAGCTCGATAATGAGCCTTGAGTGAGATGGATCATTACCGTCTCATATATATAATGAAGTAGTCATTGTTTTCCTCCTGCCACACGCAGGACCCCTCGATGATATTAGCCCATTGACTGCGTAGATTATTTTTATTTTTAATTGTTTATTTATTTATTTACTTATATATTCATTCATTTATATTTCTATTTAAAAAATCAGGAGTTAAAGATAATCCACTACATAAGTTATGCGTAAATTTTTACCACTTCACTACGATTTCGTATTATTACCAGCCGCGATTGCAAAGCTCTTATTGTTTTCAATTTGTGTGTGTGTGTGTGTGTGTGTGTGTGTGTGTGTGTGTGTGTGTGTGTGTGTGTGTGTGTTTGCACGGTAACTTTGCAGTCGCTCGAGATATCATCACAAAATTTTACAAGTGTGTAGTAGGGGAAAAAAAAAATCGATCACGAGTTCGAAATTGGTGAAAGTAGGTCAAGGTCAAGATCATATTCCGAGCCGCGTTAGATATGTGATTCCCCCCTTGGGGGGCCTCTAGTATATTTTATTTTTACTACCATAAAGCGATTTCATTTAGCATTACAGAGATATTTTGAACTAAGATGAGTTACATGTAGCTTAGCCTTCAGTACTCCTATGCTACTGGAGATTCATCCTAAACAGAATATTTTCTTCTGATGTGAGCATCATATAAATTGAAAGTACTGTATGTCACTGACGACAAAGGGCTAAAGTGATAAAGGTCATTCTTTTATTTACAGCCAGGGGTTATATTCTTCCCTGGTTTTCGTAACTACCTTAATTTTCATTTATGTAGTTACTGTATGTTATGTGTTTATTCTTCAACATAAAATCGTTTGGAGTCAACGCCATCGGTTCCAACATGTCACTTAATATATCACTCTTGCGACCCCCTATGTGTGTATGACCGAGAAGAAAAGCATAAGTTGTTATTGGGCTTGTCACCAAGTCGAAAGGAGGGAGGAGGTCAGGGGAAAAAATAGTTGGTGAGAAAGTGAATTTCAGATGAAGGAACGAGTGTCGGGGCTCAACTGAACATGCACAGGCAGTACTTTGCGAGCAGGGAACAAACACGTACAAGTGTGACTGAACAGAAAAGCACACAGACATTCCCCCAAAATACGGCACGCAACCGTCGCCTTACATGCAGGTCCCAGTTTTCACTTATACTTAGCTAATAGCCTGGGGTAAAGGAGGCGTTGCCCAGAGGATCCTTAGTCGGCCCGGGAATCAATGCCGGCGAGCCTGCCTCCGATTTCATCACCGCCATCCCCATTATTACCAGACGTTTGTATAATCGGGCAAGAGAATTACATGGTTATATCGATGTCACCACATGAAGGCGTCCCTCTCCAACACCCCTAAATTAAGGAAAATCTTCTGGGTGCGGCAAGATACAATTCCCTTGCCGTACTAGGACAAAATGGGTTATTTTCCAACGTGATGAAGGACCAGTGTAGATCACATGCAACCCTGTGACTGACTCAGGATCTAAACTCGGGGTCGTGAGATTTTTGGATAGCTTTGTTCCCCCTACATCCTTGTTCACGCAGCGGAACAGTTAGGGACCTGGATATAACAGTGGCCTTTGCTGTGCGTCAGTCTTTTTCTAGAAGGAAAGGCTGGAATTAGTAGAAAATGAGTGTCTGATTAAATGGCCCTCTTGCAGTCAATAACCATTAACTATTTTTTCTGCATAGTATTTCTAGTTGCGAAAAAAATCTTTGAATGTTATGCAGATGAAATACCTAAGTTCCAGCTAATTTTTAGCCTAATTTTTTTCTTCTGTCGCAGCAAAAGGTTTGTGTAAATCATAATTTTGTAATCCTCTGGTTTTGAACAGCCTCTCTCTGCTGAACATGTGTAAATCGTAATTTTGTAATCCTCTGGTTTTAAACAGCCTCTCTCTGCTGAACATACCAGGGTTCATCAGTAGTCAGTGGGAATAAAATAGGCAAGGTGACCAAAGAGGTGAAAGCGTTGTAATTTGAAGTGATTGACCTGCAGATCGTTTATGTAAGTTACTTAAAACAATCTAGCTTACGCTGAAATAAAGTAGAAAGATCTAAGTGTTTGGTCAAAACTTATGGATGCAGATGGAAACATCTCGAAAGTAACCGTATCTTGAATCTGGCTCGCTATTATAAGGTTTACCTGAAAGCGGTACCTTTTTGTAGGTTTCCAGCCCTTTTTTTTAATACATATTTATAAAGTTATTAATTCTTTCACCATACTAGGTCATCTGAGCTTTATATTACCGTCTCATGTTAGCCGCAGTAAATGCCAAGCTCGTATATTGCAGTCAAAGAGGTAAAAAAAGAGGACCACGTAGCTGGCTAAGTGGGTACGACAGGTAGTTGATAGATGGTTAAAGCCTTAAGTGCCACGACGTCTCTTATATTTTATTACTGCTACCGCCAGACAGAGACCTCGCCAACTAAGAGTTACGTGGTTAGGATTATGAACATGAATTGCAAACATATCAAATATATATTTCATCTCTATTCTAGAGTTAATTAAGTGTGTGTGTGTGTGTGTGTGTGTGTGTGTGTGTGTGTGTGTGTGTGTGTGTGTGTGTGTGTGTGTGTGTTCCTTTATTATTTGTATCCGATTCTGAGTATATTACACACGTAAACAGTCCTTTAGCCTGAAGTTCAGTAATCCTCCTGTGTGCAAGGCATGGAGTGACGGATGTTCGCATACATGGTAACTCACAGTGTCACAGTGCATTGTATAAATAAGGACAATGAAAGCAACAGTGGAAGCAAGACGGCCGGGAGGGGAGAATTTTAGTGGGCTTAAATTTTGCTGTATCTCTCCTTTAACGATTTATTTTCCTTATTAGCTACAGTATCTCTTAAACGCTGTCTATGCTATCCACATAAATTGCTCACATAACATAAAAATGCTATATGGCATGCTAAATGTTAGGGAGCCTTCAACGACGAGAAGAATACTGACAAGGCTCATCGAGAAGAGAATATAATACACCAGCATATTATGGGATAGGTTTCTCTCTCTCTCTCTCTCTCTCTCTAGGGGGGGCGCGGTAGCACAGTGGTAGCGCGCTGGACTTGTGATCGGGGGATTGCAAGTTCGAGCCTCGCCCGGGCTGCCGTGCCGGGAGGGGTAGCTCCCTCCTGTAACCCTAGCGGGGCTATATAGTCCAATACAGGACTTAGCTCGGGGGAACTCCATTTTTCTCTCCCTCTCTCTCTCTCTCTCTCTCTCTCATCTAGCTATCTACCAAGGCTACTCACAGATCTTTTCCCACCTCCTTGATTACTCGTTCACCTCTCTGTCTACCCACCCAGTTGTCTACCCATCAGTCTCATATCTCTGCCTGTCTATTTATCCGTCAATGTCTTCCTGGCAATCTTTATTTTTTATGCATTAATCTCTGGACATAGCCATAAGAGCCCGTTCCCATGGTCCAATAACCCACTCACAACCCATGAACAGAGGCCTGGCCCTTAGCTGCCCTTACACATCACCTTTCATTTGGGCACTATACTTTTATTACACTAGCCAGACCATTATTTTCATCCTTTTGCAGCTTATTTCTCGTAGCTCAGTGGCAGAAAAAAGACCGTATTAAGGCTCTGCATCACTTCCACAGCCGTTCTTCATGACTAGCATCACCTTCCAGTGTTAATATCTTGCTGTAAGTTAGTGTTGAAGATGGAGAGATGGCAATTTTAGACCAGGATAGCGTAAATGGGATGTAACCCACACTGAGTGATTCGCTAGGTGTATCACATTCAGATTTGGCTTTATTGTATTAGTACGAGTGTTTTCTGACATTTCTGAGATCGTTTGGCAACGTGGAGAGGATGGAGAATGAGACACCGACAAGGAAAGTGTATGTGAGTGAGGCGGAGGGGGAGGGAGAAGAGGAAACGGAGGATGAGATAGAGGGATGGGGTGGAGAGGTATATGAGAGAGGGAGGTATGGGCTGGGGAGAGGGTAGGCAGGTGGCAAAGGACAGGGTGACGTGGAGGTAATTCGTTTGTGGCCACCCCTTACGGGATTAAGAGCCCGAAGATAGATAGACAAACAGATAGATAGATGATTGACTGACATACTGATAGACTGACTGACCAATTTTGTAATATATCAGGGAGATGATACGGAATACTACTGTAGTTAATGTGAAGATATCAAAATAAAATTAACAAACACTTCCCTGCAGCATCTTAATCGAACCCTCAACGATACAGTCAACTCCACCACTACCTGCGCACCTTTCTATTTGCCCATCTCTCTATCCATCTAATTATTTACCTCCATATATGTTAACCTACGTAAAGACTACCTATTCATCTGACCATCTCTCTGTTTAATAGCTGATTATTCCATCTTTCTACCGTCCCTGTCTACCTCTCTGTATATCAGCTTATCTACCCTTATGTCTGTCTCCCTCCAGGTGTGTCCACCCACCTGTCTAGCATCTGCCTGTCTGTCTGTCTATCTGTCTCCCTCCCTGCCTACCTTCCCACCCATCCATTCACCCAATAATTAGTATTTTGCCTATCTTTCTTTCTCTCTCTCTACCCAGCTGTCAGTAAGCGTTTCCCTTTGTCAGTAACTGAGTTTTTCTTTCTGTTCTCTCTCTCTCTCTCTCTCTCTCTCTCTCTCCTTCTATATATCTTCCAACCTGTTTTTCTCCCCACCTGTCTATCTCAGTACCTGTCTCTCCCAACCTATCTCTTTATTCCTTCCTATCTATCTCCCCATTTTTCTATCTGCCCAAATATCTATTTCACTCATATTTTTCTCCCCACACATCTATCTCCCCACCTAACTATCTCCCCACAAATCTATCTCCCCAATTGTCCTCACCTGTCTATCTATCCACCTGTCTATCTCCCCACCAGTTTATCTCCTCAGATATCTGTCTACCCACGTACCTACTGTATTTCCTAACCTAACCACCTCCCCACCTATCTATCTATCTAACTGTCTATCTATCTCCCCACCTATCTATCTCCCATCTATCTGTCTCCCATCTATCTATCTCCCCACCTATCTATCTCCCATCTATCTATCTCCCCAGCTACCTATCTCCCATCTATCTAACTGCCTCTCTATCTCCCCACCTATCAATCTAACTGCCTGTCTATCTCCCCACCTATCAATCTCCCCACCTATCTACCTCCCCACCTATTTCCTACCTATCTATCTATCTCCCCTTCTATTTCCCGACCTGTCACTCTCCCCATCTATCTATCTCTCCTTCCATTTCCCTACCTATCTATCTCCCTACCTATCAATCTCTGCACCTGCCTATCTCCCAGACTATCTCCTCACCCTTTTATCTACAAACCTATCAAACTCCCCAAATCTATCTCCCCACCTTTCTATCTACAAACCCATCAATCTCCCCAAGTCTATCTCCCCACCCTCCCATCTACTGGACAAACCCATCAATGTCCCCAAACCTGTCTCCCCACCCTTCTATCTACAAACCCATCAATCTCCCCAAATCTGTCTCCCCACCCTTCTATCTCCCCGCCTGTCTATCGCCCCACCAGGCTGTCTCCCCCGCTGTCTGTGTGGTTCTGGGTGGGTGTTTGTCCAGTCCACCGCACGCCTGTTTGAGCTGTACCTTGCCCTGTGCCCTCTCTTGACCCGGCCTGAGAGAGAGAGAGAGAGAGAGAGAGAGAGAGAGAGAGAGAGGGAGAGAAAGAGAGAGAGAGAGAAAAAAAAATGTGGTAGGCTGGTAGAAGAAATGGAAAGGAGAAGCGAGAGAGAAGTGTGTGTGTGTGTGTGTGTGTGTGTGTGTGTGTGTGTGTGTGTGTGTGTGTGTGTGTGTGTGTGTGTGTGTGTGAGAGAGAGAGAGGGAGGGAAAGGGGGAGAAAATTATGGTAAGCTGGTGGAAGAAAAGGGAAAGGAGAAGTGAGGAAGAAGTGTGTGAGTGTGTGTGTGTGTGTGTGTGTGTGTGTGTGTGTGTGTGTGTGTGTGTGTGTGTGTGTGTGTGTGTGTGTGTGTGTGTGTGTGTGTGTGTGTGTGTGTGTGTGTGTGAGAGAGAGAGAGAGAGAGAGAGAGAGAGAGAGAGAGAGAGAGAGAGAGAGAGAGAGAGGTTGAGAAGAGTGGACGACCGTATACAAGGTAAGGCCTCTGAAGATGGACAAAGAAAACAGGTGAGGAAGAGGAAGATGGAAGGAGAGATGGGAAGAGGGTGGACGGGAAAGGATGAGGGGGTGGAGGAGGAGACGAGGATGGAGAATGAAGAAGGAGAGTCAGAAATATTGTTTTATGAGTGTATCTAAGAATGTTATCCTCGTGAGGCACGTATTTCAAGAAGCGACTCACTGATGTACGTGATTAATTGAGTTACGTTTCTTTTTACGTAGTTATGCGGTTTGTTTATCATTTCCTAAAACTCTACACCTGTTGAGTTCATAGAGACCTGGATCACTTCACCCTCTCTGTCCAAAAGGTTGTTTCTAAGCGTAATATAATCATCTGACGGCAGCCATACTGTGCCAGAAAGGCGGTCACTGTTGTAGGTGGGGTAAGGGAGAAAATATACAAATTGTTCATTTCTGGGAACGTGGCTAAGCTGAATGAAACTAAAAAATTGTCACTTGTGTTTAGGTTTTGATTCTGCTGGGATTGTATGGCCACTTTGAAGCGCCGGAAAAAAACGTTTGCTACTAGTTCATCTCTCCTGCCCATTATTTCTAAGCCTAAAGAGACTTATTTGTTGTTGTTGTTCTTGTTGTTTTGTTGTTTTTTAATTTCCCCGGTCTATCTGGCGGAGCAAATCCATTACCCGCAGGAAAACAACCGCCTCTGCAGGGCTTTCCCACGAAGTGAACCATCTTCCTTTGCTGCAGACATCACCTCGCCACAGCGAGGCGCGGGTAAGAGTGTGGAGATTTGGTTCCTGGATGGAAGAGGAAACTGGACCTCTCCGCCCAGTTAACAGGGTCACAACAGTAGGCTCCACATCACCCTGTTATTTGGTTACATGGTTACCACCCAGCGTTTTAAATGGCTTCTTGGGTGACAGAAAACGATAGGCTTGTCATTCAGTGTGCAGCCACCTGAAATGTAAAGAGTAGTAATAAAAAGTGAGAGGAAGGATGGGGAAATAGGAAAAGAGAAGGGCAGAGAGAAAAAAAAAATGATTATGAAAGAAGTAGGCATCACCACAACAAGTGAGTGGATGATGGTCGCCACCACTTACCACAAGAGAGGTTTGGTATGTTTCTCTATCTACAGATGATTTTCCTTGATATAATGCGCCAGGGAGGAAAGTGAAGGACATGCCCTAAGTGTGAAGTAGACGCAGTGGAACATGTCCTTGACTGTACTTGTTTAGTTCTTGGCCGCCTCATTTCATTGTTTCTTCAAGTTTCTCTCCTTGTTCTTTTCATTTTTTTTCTTTCTTTTTTTTTTTCTTTTTTTTTTTTTTGGGGGGGGGGGGCCACTGGTTTCACGATGTCCTCTCATTTGTATACTGAACTACACCATTTACCCCGTCGTTATTCTCTGTTCACTTTAACATGCACACGATCACAGCAATTCGGGGTTTATATTGCAACTACATGAGTCACAAAGAGCTTGAGCGTGTTAATACTTTCACCGTTACCTCTCTCATAATCAGGGCAACTCTAGTATTCCAGCTAATGTGAAGTGCTTTTGTTCAGTTGAGAGTGAGTCCAAAGAATCTGAGCGTTATAAATTGGCCCTAAGTTACCTTCACTCCATTCTAAATGCTGAGGTGAAGCAAGAAAAAAAGTACAGTGTGGTGTTACTTCCGAAACAGCGATAGGAAAATGATGTAGAGACTAAACATTGTCTTATTTTGCCACTGAGCTGCTGAGAAATGAGCTAAAATATAAAAAAAAAAGGAAAATATCAGCCGAATTATCCTTCTTATGGTCAGGAGAACTCTGGCATTATTTTCCGGCTAACACGAGGACGTTTATTTCCGGCTGACAGCATAAGGGTCCGAGAGTCATAACAGTGAGATCAGTAACCTTCTCATGACCGGCACAGCTCAGTATTCTATTACGCCAAGGAGCAGACGATTTTATTCAGCGACAGTTAGTCCAAGGAGCCTGAACGAGCTGGGATGGACGGACTGCAAGGCGAGTCAAAAGCTTGGAGATATGGAGGAAGAATATAATGTTATTTCCTTGCAAGTATATTTCTTTTCCACCTCTCCCTTATCCTTTTCTCTCTCTCTCTCTCTCTCTCTCTCTCTCATATATATATATATATATATATATATATATATATATATATATATATATATATATATGCGGTGCATCACTATTATCTGCATTTTCCCCTATGATTCCAGACTTTTGGCTTCACATTATATAGTGGACAATCTGCCAATTTGCCCGAGGCCAGTCGCATGTCCACAGATTTTCTTCCTGTAAACTGTCATTCTCCTCCTATGCTGTACTCTTGGTGATGCAGATGGAAGCCTCCAAGTACTAGTACCGATATGATTGGGAGGTGGAGCTGCCCGGTTACATAACGTCCCTCAGTCCCTTTCCTCTCCCCCTAACAGAAGGATGGTGTCGTGAAGAAGGGCTTTGGCTTACAGTTCCTATGAGCCTTGGGTTGTAACTGTTTCTACTAGTTTATTCTTTGTCCTCTTTACTCTGTCAGGCTCCTATGACCCACCCTAAATTGAACAATGTCATTGGTTTTACCTGAAACTGCGTACTAAAGTCGAAGTGAGTCAGAGGTTGATGTAAGCGTAATTGTTAATCTGGTTTCTATGACTCATCTTCAGACTGATAAGATCGTCTGATGTTAGCCTAAATATAAGTCGTAGAGTTAACACAACCATGAGTGAGTTATAAGTATCATGGAAAGACATAGGTGTATTTTCACATTCCTTGCTCTGCCAGATATATTTCACTGTCATTAGTTTGCTCGTGATAGGGACGACGCCAGTATTCTATTCCAGCTGATACGAGACAATTTTATTCAGATGAAAGTAAGGCATAGGAGTCCGAAAATGTTATTACTGGTTCCCGATACTGGTACCGATAGCCCTCTTAAGGTCGTGGTAACTATAGTACTTTACTCTATTTAACGCCCCACAATTGTCTTCATCTAAGAGTGACTCATAGGAGCCTGAGTGTTTTGTTACTAGTATCAATAACCCTCTCACGGCCAGGACCTTCAGTATTTTATTGCCACTAACGCCAGACGATGCTACTCAGCTGAGAGTGAGTCACATTAGCCTGAGAGTGTTAGGTGAAGTATCGTTTTTTCATACGCATTATGACAAATTTTCCCAACTATTTCCTCCAGTACTCAGTCAGTGGACCGAGTCAACACTGGAGTCGATATTATCCAACACGGCAGAATTATCCGCTCATGAGGAAAAGTTGTTTATTGGGGAGATGCAATAATTTCGATGCCACTTGGATCCTCGTACAATTCTCCATCTAAACATCCCATGACACTTTGACAGCAAGATACATCAGCCATCATATTTTCTTGCAGACACAACTTTACACCAGACATCTCACTACTCACCCATGCGCACACACGCCTCGCTTCTCTCATAAACACTTTTATTGGCAGCCACTCATCTTCCCATTTACTCCAAGCCACGAAGCATATGATTTAATGCATTCCTTTTCATATTAGCCAGGGTGTGAATTTTCTTACGGGTATACAGACGCTGCATACCAGTTGTGCCTTTCCCATTTCTTCTTTACACCTTTTTAAAATCGTTCTTCACTCTCTCATGATCGGAATAACTATAGCATATTATCACAATGCCAGCCAGTATTATTCAGTGGGAAGTTAGTCAGAGGAACCTTACCGTGAAGTACTGCCACAATTAACCCCGTCATGATGGGAATAACTCCAGTGTTTTATTTAGCTAACCCCAGACGATCTTATTTGGCTGAAACTAAATCAACGGATCCAGAGATTGTTGACTGACTCAGTTTTCACCTGACTCAATTATCCGTTTGCATTTATCTTTCGTATATTTGTTGCATTAAAGATTCGACTTTTTATCATTGTGAAGCTGTTTTTTATGTACTTCAGTTTCTAGTACCACCATGACGCATATTATGGCCTTCTTTAAGCTTTCTTTTAATTCTAACCCTTATGTTCAATAAAATACTTCCAAGGTTTCATCAGTTTCAAAATGTGAAGGGAAGGGAATTATGTCAGTCACATCCAAACAGCCTGTCAGCGATCAGATTATGTAAGCAGACTATATTACAAGGAGATGTGAATAGGTATTGATGTGTGGCTGCCTTTCTTATTTTTTAACTTTTGTCTCTCGGTTTTCCAACAACATTATTTTCCTTCACGTACCCGCTTCTCTTTCTTCTTGTTACTGTATTTCATCTTCCTTTCTATATAGTCCCTTCCTTCTTTCTTTTTTCCTTCGTTCCTTGCTTTCATTTTCACCACGTCTTTCTTTCTTTTCTTTCCCTCCATTACCATTTTTCCTCATGAACTGTACCATACTCTTTTATTTTTTTACTTCTTCATTCGTCTTTCCTTTTCTCCAATTTGCTTCTTACCTTTTGTACTCCTTCATTTCTTCTCTTCATATTGCTCCTTCATTTCATTCTACGCCTCATTTCCCCTTGGTCTGCTTTCCTCCTCCACTCCTCTCTTTCTTTTTTTTTATCCTTCTATTTCCTTGTTCATCCTATTAGTCTCCATTCCCCATTTTTTCTTCTTTTTCTCTATTCTGCTCGTCTCTCTTTTTCTCCTCAACCCCCTCCCCCCTTTTTTTTCTTTCTTCATTCCCCGTCTTTGTTTTTTTACCTCTGATTCTTTTTTCTTATCATTTCCCCTCAATACTTTTTCTTCCTTCTTTATTTCTCGATTCCGCATGTCCTCCATTCCATCACCATTCCTTTCATCCTTTGTTCCTTTGTTTAATTCGCCTCCTTTCCCTTTCCCCCAGTCCGGCTTTTACCCTGTATACATTTCTTTCTTCTTTCTTTTCTTCTCAGTTCTCTTTTTTCCTATTTGTCTTCTGCATTTACTGTTTTTCTTCCCTGTTTCCTTCTTCCCGGCTTTTCTCCCCCAAATTTCCCTCAGTCCATATTCTTTCCTCTTCTTCTCTATCTGTCTATTTCCACCTGTTCTTATCCATTTCATTTTTACCTCGTAGTATTCTCCATTTTCTTCTTTCCCCCATTTCTTAAGCATTTCCTCATTCCTCTCTTAATCCCTCATTCCCCTTCCTTCGTCCTCATCTCCTTCATTTCCTCCTCCTCTCCAAAACGTCTATTTTCATCTGCTCTTATCCATTTCATTTTTACCTTATATTATTCTCCATATCCTTCTTTCTTCCATTTCGTAAGCGTTCCCTCAATCCTCTTTTAATCCCTCATTCCCTTTCCTTCGTCCCTTTCTCTTTCATTTCCTCGCCCTGTCCACCGCGTCTACTTTCACCTACTTTGATCCATTTCATTCTTACCTCATATTATTCTCCATTTCCATCTTTCCTCCATTTCTTAAGCATTCCCTCATCTTTTAACCCTCATTACCCCTCCTCTCTCCCTTTCTCCTTCATTTCCTCGTCTTCTCCACCGCGTCCTGAGTTGGCAAGTGCACGCCTCGCCTGATTGTAAACATCCCACGAACCCTCACCAGCCAGACTCACTTCAGCTCAGCCTGGGGACACAATACCACTATCTCCTAATGCCACGTCAAAGGCCTAATGAATTAAACCTCGTGAAGAGTAGTTATCAGGATATTGTGGTGGGAGTTGTTGGGTGTGAAGGGTCCAACAAAGAGTGTGTGTGTGTGTGTGTGTGTGTGTGTGTGTGTGTGTGTGTGTGTGTGTGTGTGTGTGTGTGTGTGTGTGTGCGCGTGTGTGTGTGTGTGTGCGCGTGACTTAATGGATCAAATATTTGCCTAAGCGAAAAGGTTTGGCAGGGCGAAGATTGTTTGGAGGTCCATCTGTACCCTCCACACACACACACACACACACACACACACACACACACACACACACACACCCGTATATGAGCAAACATTTATACACACACACACACACACACACACACACACACACACAACCATCAGACAGTATTAATGCTCCAGGCTACTAAGAGAGAGTATGAGTGACGGTCCTACTACATGAATTATCTGTTTACCTATCTATCTATCTGTCTATCTATCTATCTATTTGTTTGTCTATCTATATCTCTCTATGTCTATCTGTCTGTCTCTTTATCTCTCTCTCTCTATCTATCTATCCATTCATCCACCCATCCATTTATTCATTCATCCACCCATCTGTCTGTCTATTTATCCGTATTTTTTAACGTTTATATATATCAGAGCACAATCTACCTTGAACAGTTTTTTTTTATTTCCATACACTCCGGCGATTCCTATTTATGATATTTTACGTTTTCGATATTATAGCCATTTATTTTCATTTTATTTTTAGTTTCTGTTAATTTGTGTGTGTGTGTGTGTGTGTGTGTGTGTGTGTGTGTGTGTGTGTGTGTGTGTGTGTTAATTGTTCTAAAATTAACATAATGGTACTGGCATTTGTGGTGTCTTGAGAAAATAAGGTCGTTTATTTCCTGAGAAGAACTAATACAGTAGACTGTAGCACCAGTCGAGCAGGGCAGTACTCCCGAGGTGGATGGAAAGCTGATGACAGGGAGAGCTGGAGCTCCCGTTTCATCAGCCCTCAGGACTAGTTCCTGACCATCCCCCTTTCCTGAACTTTTCAGTGTCTCAGTAACACAGAGAGTAGGCCAGCATGCTCTCCAATACAAGTTTCTTTAACTATCTACACCAAACTACATGCACAGTACACACTACACTTCTTTTTCCAATATTCAAAAGAAAATTATGGCTACCCAACACACGGCCTGGGAGTCCCCAGAGGGGGGGGCATAAATGCCCTCACCTTCCGCCCCTCTCCCGGTGGCGACTTGATTTGCCTGGAACCACTGTCTGACTCACTTTTTCATTTCTGCAACATTCGTGGCCTTTCCTCTAACTATCACTCTGTTGAGCACCACCTCTCCTCCTCTAAACCTCACCTTCTCTTTCTAACTGAGACTCAGCTGTCTGAGGCAACTGACAGCAAACCCTTTTCTGTACCCTCCTACTTCCTCTATACGGTACTCAATTCAAAGCCAAAGGTGACTGTTGTGTATATATAAGCAACGACTTATCTTGCTCTCCTGTTCCTGAACACGATTCTTCTGAATTCTCTACACTCTGGCTTCGGCTTTCCTGTCATTCTCTGACTAAATATATCTGCGCTGTTTACTTATTCCCTAATTCTACTGACTATCAAAATTTTCTCGACTATCTTACTTCTACGATGGAACACATTCTATCCATTTCTCCTTTCTCTGAAATCTCCATTCTAGGAGATTTCAATGTTCATCACCACCTTCGGCTCTCCTCTCCTTTCACTGATCCACCTGGTGAACAAGCCTACATCTTTTCTATCCTTAATGACCTAGAGCAGCTTGTACAGCACCCAACCCGTATCCCTGACCGCCTTGGAGAGAGCTCCAACATTCTTAACCTCTTCCTTACAACTAATCCTTCTGCTTACGCTGTTAATCTTTTCTCTCCGTTGGGCTCCTCTGATCACAACCTTATCACCTTAACCTGTCCTATAGTTCCGGTACGGCCTGTGGACCCTCCAAAGAAACGTCGTCTGTGGCACTTTAGAGCTGCGGATTGGGAGGCCCTCAGGCAGTACTTCTTTGATTATCCCCGGAATGATTACTGCTTCCATTGCCGGGAGCCATCTGAGTGTGCCTCACGCATTACGGAGGTTATTCTCTCGGGCATGGAAGCATACATTCCATTCTCATATCCTTTGACTAATGCAAGAAAGCCTTGGTTTAATCAAGCTTGTTCTAATGCTGTCCACGACAAGGAGAGGGCCTATAAAAAGTAACAGAGCCAACCCACCCCTGAATCACATCTTTCATACGTTTCTGCCCGGAATCGTGCTAAGTCTGTTCTTCGCTCTGCTAAAAATAATTTCATCCGTACTAAATGCTCTCAACTCTCCAACTCAAATTCTTCCCGCTCCTTCTGGCACCTTGCCAAAAACCTTTCTAACAACTTTATCTCATCATCCTTCCCTCCTCTTTGCTATTCTGATGGTTCTGTAGCTATTTCTTCTACTGATAAAGCAGATCTCTTCTTTCAGACTTTCTCCTGCAATTCCACCCTAGATTCCGTGCTGTTCCTCCTTCACTTCCCCCCTCTGACTTCCTCATGGCTGACATTAATATTTCTTCAGCTGTTGTATTTTCTGCCATCACAGGCCTCAATACTAACAAGGCATATGGGCCTGATGGAGTCCCTCCTGTTGTTCTCAAGAACTGTGCTTCTGTACTTATACCCTGCCTAGGCAAACTCTTTCGTCTTTGTCTATCAACTTGTACCTTTCCTTCTTGCTGGAAGCTTGCTCTCATTCAGCCAGTCCCAAAGAAGGGTGACCATTCCCAACCCTCTAACTATTGACCAATTGTTTTAACATCCTGTATCTCAAAAGTTTTCGAGTCAATACGTAATAGAAACATTTTAAAGCATCTTTCCTATCACAACATTCTTTCTGATCGTCAGTATGGGTTCCGTCAGGGACGCTTCACTGGCGATCTTCTCACCTATCTTTCAGACTCCTTGTCATCCTCCTTTCGGGATTTTGGCGAAAGCCTTGCCATTGCACTTGACATCTCAAAGGCTTTCGATCGAGTCTGGCATAAATCTTTAATTTCCAAACTGCCCTCTTACGGTTTCTATCCTTCTATCTGTGCCTTCATCTCTAGCTTCCTTTCTGGTCATTCTATAGCTGCTGTTGTAGACGGCCATCATTCTTCTCCTAGATCTATTAACAGTGGTGTTCCGCAGGGCTCTGTCCTATCACGAACTCTCTTCCTTCTATTCATCAATGACCTTCAAAGCTGTACATCTAACCCTATCCACTCATACGCTGATGACTCCACCCTCCACCTTTCCATTCGATTCCAGCAACGTCCATCTCAGCAGTTACTTCAACAGACAAGGGATGAGGCTATGGCACACCTAATGTCTGACTTGGCTCGTATCTCTGACTGGAGTAAAAATAATCTTGTTTTTAATGCATCAAAGACTCAGTTCTTACACCTATCAACCCGACAAAATCTTCCACAGGTGCATCATCCTTGAACATGCTTGGGGTTTCAGTCACTCGAGACTTATCTTGGAAAGATCATATTACATCTCTTGTAAAATCTGCTTCCAAGAGATTAGGTGTGCTAAGCCGACTCCGTGCCTTCTTTACCCCTGCACAAATGTTGACTCTATACACGGGTTTTATCCGTCCCTGTTTAGAGTACAACTCGCATGTGTGGGTAGGCTCCCCACATACAGCTCTTCTCAATAGGGTGGAGTCCAACTTTTCGTCTCATTAACTCTCCTCCTCTGACTGGCTCCCTGCAACCTCTGTCTCTTCGCCGCATTGTTGCATCTTTATCTCTTTTCTATCGCTACTTCAATGGTCGCTGCTCCTCTGAACTGTCTGCATGCATTCCTCCACCTCTACGACGGGGGCGTAACACCCGTCAAGCAGCAAACTCTCATCCCTTTTCTGTCCAACTCTCTAACGCAAGAGTTTACCGTTTCTCCCAGTCCTTCATTTATGCAACAGGTCAACTCTGGAACTGTCTCCCTCTGTCTGCATTTCCTGCTTCCTATGATCTCCAGTCTTTCAAACGCAGTGTGTCCAGGCATGTCGAAATGATCGGATCTTGAATTTGGCTCTCTCTTGTATATTGTTCTTCCCTTGGAAGGAACAGTTTTTGCGGGCTCGTGGCCTTGGTTCCTTCTTCCTAGCAAAAAAAGAAAAAAAAAATCTTACAGAACAGTATTTGTGATTACGTTAACAGCAAGACTGGAAGGGGAAATGGCGAGCTTAGATTAATCAAAGGAAAAATTGTGTGTGAAAAAAGAATAAGAAATCGTGTTGTGTGTGTGTGTGTGTGTGTGTGTGTGTGTGTGTGTGTGTGTGTGTGTGTGTGTGTGTGTGTGTGTGTGTGTGTGTGTGTGTGTGTGTGTTTGTGTGTGCGCATTGAATTTAGTTGCAAGGCCTTGGTTATTTTTTTTTTCAATCTTTTGGTTTACAAGCTGCCTCCTTTGCATGAGTTTACTGGTTTAATACGTCTAGCTGTCTGCCTTGTTGTATTCATCCAGTCTTATCCGTGCCAACTGCAGTCTTTCACTCTTTACTAAGCCATTCTCCTCAGTCTTATAATAAATCCTTAGTACAGGTTGACGCTGCAGGTGTGTGTGTGTGGTTTTCTAAGTGTGGGTTTCTTGTTGCAGGGGATTATGCAGTGCCGGATTCAGTGCCAGTCATTTACATCAAACTCACTGGAAAACACTCGGTCTAATTATATGAATCTCTTGTCTGGATATTGCTCCGTTGTGGCTCAGAGACAACAGTGATCAAGAAGATATCAGTAGAGCCCAACCAGAAAATGTAAGGAAATGTTTGTTGAATCTACGAGGCAAGTGTGACAAACAGGAAGAAAGCGCAAAATCCTACAATAAGATAAAGCCTTAGAGGGAAGCAAGTGTGTAAAGAATGTGATTATGGTGTTGTTTAGAGGCAGGGCAGCAGACACCTTCAGGACCAGGCGACGCTAATGGCGGCATAAGTCTGGCCTCCCCTCCCCGTCTCGCATCAACCCGCCACCTTGCCATCACCCCCTCACCCCACTCACATCACCCCCACCACCACCCCAATCTCATCCCTCACATCACCCCCACCACCCTCGTCTCATCCCTTCAGCTCCCCCTCACATCACTCCCACTCTCATTACTCTCTTCCCCCTCAGTTCATATCTCATTACCCCAACCATCTATTCTCATTTCCTTCATATCACCTAGCAACCTACCATCACCTCACCCCACTCCCACCTTGATCTCGGGCCGGTAAGACTGGTAGATTCAGCTTGTCTTCCCGTTGTCCCTGTTCACCAAGCATTACTATCTGGGCCCTGGATGTAAAATACCTACTATATCTCGTATTCTAGGAGATGACTAAGAACTGGAAAAAAAATAATCGTCTACCTTAACAAAGAAGTATAAATCCAAGCCTTCTTCTTCCTCTCAACCTCAGCCACCCTCCTCTCATACAACCCTGTACCCTCTCTCAACATCACCCGACTCCCCTCCCTCAGCATCACCTCGTTTCCTCCCTCAGCATCATCTCGCATCCCTTCTCAACGTCACTCCACTTCTCTCAACATCAGTCTGCACCCTACCCCACGTCGTCCCCTTCTCACATCACCCCAGTCACCCTGCCCTCACCCTACCCTTACTTCACCCTTCCTCACAGCAGCCGCCCCGCCCTCGTCTGTGTCACTGCGGCCCCTCTGGTGGTTTGGCAGCAGTTCAAGGTGCATGTTTATAGTCTTAGTAAAGTGTGGCGGCTTAAAGTGCCAGTGATTCGTAAGCAGTGGATCTGTGAAGATTAAGGACAAAACAGTGAATGGAAATATTTTATGTGAAGCATATTTAGTGGTACTTCGAAACTTTCAAGCATATCAAATTGGAAAAGCTTCAAGGAAATTTTTACACTGATATTGATAGAGAAGAGTTGATGAAAATGTTGCCAAATGTGAAAAAGGTATATAGACAAATATTCATCATAAAATAACAAATGCTTTGAAACATTGGGAAAATGCAACTGTGATAAATAAATTTAATGATAAGGACCTAAGTAAAATGGTAGAGGCAGTGTAATTGGCCAGCATGTTTTGTCTGCTCATACCACCACCCTGACTGGCCACTGAGCCGTGACGTATTTCATGACGTCACCGGGGCGGACCAATGAACATGAGACTCCAGCGCTCCGTCATCCTCTACGTCATCATCCTCGTATCCGTCGACCACGCCCATATCAGGTGAGAGCTGACTTTTTTTTCCTTTTCTTACTGGTACAGTCAGGGTCAGAAGTTCATTTATTATTCCACTATGTCTGCTTCACAATTAGGTCATGTCCGTCACTTTCCTTTCTAATGCCGCACATGAAAGAGCATATAAGAGAAATATAACGAACCTTTTTCAGCTTAGGAAAATTGGTCAGCAGAGGAAAGTACATAAACGTAATTTATCAGAGGTTTTGTTCCCGACTGTACAGTTTAAGCCACTTCATTACACTGACCTTTTTCCTCCCATAATCCTGCAGCTTTCAGACGATTGCATTATATTTCCATCTGGGGGTTATGACATGTTTATGGCCCTGGAAACTCTGGCAGTAACTGGCTGAGTTACGTGGGAAAAACTCCTGGCGAGAATGTTACCAACGTCCAGGGGATTGTCATAGATGCTGTTATCCACCTTCAGAGTGGTCACACGGCTGTAGAGGCGTTTATTGTTTAGCCTTTATTAGCCCATTCCATACGAGATGTCTTTTCTTAGTCGAATTAAAGTGTCTGGAGGCAACATGACTACTACAATACAGTAAGACTTCACTGTTGTAGGAGGATAAACAAACACCGATAAATATGGATAGATATCAATAAGGACTGATATTAATATGGACATATATTAACAAAGATATATATAAACACAGAAAAATAAATAAGGATAGGTAATAATTAATAACAAAAAATAAATGTTACAGTTGCAATTAACTTCATTCATAATTCCTCAACAGTCGTTTTACCGTATCTTGGCCCAGATTTTTGTCCCTTTGAGCCTTATTTCATATAGTTAAATGACAATAAACAATGGTATGCCTCTACAGCCTTTCCGTAGTAACTTCATATTGACTAGCATCATATTCTGCTGATAATTCACTGCTGCAGCTAAGCACTGTAGAAGTGGAAATTGCAGTTTTAAGCCAAATTAGAGTAAAACGTGTATAGTAAACTCTAAGACTGGTTATACAGTTACATCTCAACGAACAGTTTCTTAATTATGTTCTCAAGTCAGCCTCTTGACAAATGATCTGTCCCTCCAAGGCATCATCGCGCAGATCATCCAGGCTGTTGTTGCAAGCCCTGGGTTAGGTTTCCCCTGTGCTTCTGAGATATAGTTTTATCTTATTCAGTACGAAGATGTCCTTTATATTTTACTCTAACTATATCATCAGACGATTTGATTCACTTCGGAAAAGACTTCTTGCATTCATGGTGCTCGATATAGCATAATCTTTGTTAACCCATTCCGTACGTTAACACCTTTTATATTTTACTCATCCTCCTGTATCCTGTATTTGTATCTGGGTCTCTCTTTCTCAGGTAAATTTCCTTACGTTTCACATTAACAGTCATATTTATACTACTTTTTCGAGATTGCGTTGTACCTATTCCGGGGCTACTTATTTACCATACTCCACTTTAAGATCTTTTTGTGTATTACTAATGCAATCCATGTCAATACGGAAACGAAATATATGACACACGAAAGGACGGATATGAAAAGTATCCCGGTAAGGATAAAATCGCTAGATTTTCTTGTCTCATTTTTTCCTTGATTATTGACAATTGTATTATTATTATTATTATTATTATTATTATTATTATTATTACCACAGTTACAACTGTTTAACCATTACCAACCTAATATATATATATATATATAACACTGATGACGTTATGGGTGAAAATGGTCTACATAATTCACCCCTAATGTCATTAGTAGGGCTGTAGGACTGTAGCTTTGTGATCTGGACTATGTTGATAAAGCAGTAAATTCCTCCATCTGTTATTTCCCAGAAATATATGTATATATATATATATATGCTGAAAAAATTACTGAAAGAAATAGCGAAAGTAAGTTCACTCATTATCTCCGCCAACGAAGTTGGAGGAGGTTATGTATTCACCTATGTTTGTTAGTCCATACAATATCTCCAAAAGTTCTCAATGAATTTCAATGAAATTTTATGGAAGGGCGGGATATGGGTTAAAAAAAATATATATAATAAATATTCAGGAGGATCCGCATCCGGATTCGGATCCTATGTATCCCGCACAATATCTGCAAAAGTTCTCAATGAATTTCAACAAAATTTTGTGGAAGAGTGAGCCATGGGTCAAGGAACACTTGATTAAATTTGGGGGCCGATCCTGATTCTATGCATTCAACACAGTATCTCCACGGATCCGGTTCCGGATAATTTTTTAATGGTAATGGCATTGGCGGAGGTATGCGCTCTCTGAGTGCTTTCTAGTTTCTATATCCTTCACCAATTTTACTGCACATTTCCAGCTCTTCGAGTTGTTTGTCGCTATAGTTAGAATGTCGATATTAATGTAGATAAGTTGACAAAATAATAAAAGCATCGGTTGCTTACTGCAGTGTGTTTCACCGATCATGCAACTTAACCTTAAGTATTGATTGTTTTTGTCGATAAAGAATCCATATTCTTAGTTACTAGGGAAAAAAAAAAAATGCCATTTTTGGCGGGTGCGGGGTTGGGGTTGGATGGGTGAATTTCTGGCTTCACAACGAGAACGTCTTTTTAAATATTTTTCTTAACCCCATCTTCTCTTTTATTCAGTTTAGAGGAGCCGTTTCAAACTGCAGGGGTTTGATATAACCTTGGTTAACCCCTCCTGTAATGTATATCCAAAGTTTAAGCCCTTCAACCCAAGAATTTTTGTAGTCATATTTTATTCAGACAATTTTCTTCTTATATTAGAGGAGGCCTGTTGTAGGGAAAGGGTTAATGGAGGCTAAATATAACCCCTAAAATCTGAAGCCTTTTCGAAACTGAATAAAGGTGACTAACGGAACTACGAATGTAATTTGAAAATCTGGTGAAAGCAAGATTACAAACTGTACTAGACATCATCGTTATGGTTAAGTTAATGTTGTTGTGGCTCGGAGTTCATATGAATGGGAATCCGTTGGAATGCAGGCTAAAACTGCCATTCTCTTACAGTCCACCCTTCTCCTTTCAAGGGATACGGAAGGAAGTGAAGGATGCTTGTATAGGCGGCTACCCGGTTATATCAGTGCCACCACATGAAGGCGTCCCTCTCCAGCACCAGAATAGCTTAACAGATGAGGAATACAAGGAACCGAAGTTTTACCCTCAGTTTACCTTCTTTACTGTGATCACTAATTATCAAAGTACATTCTTGCCACCGACATACGATTTCCCTCAGGCTCTCCGGCAGTAGAGGGGTTGCTGAAGGCTATGTTAACCCCTCCAGTGAAAAAACAAAAAAACTCAATCAGAATAAAATCGCTTCCAGAAAACAAGAGAAAAAAAAGGCAAAATACGTCCTCGGGCTGAAGGGATGAGTTATAGCATGGGTAGGGCTCACTAAGTTATCTCTAATATTTATGAAAACAACAATTATTCCTACACCCGCCATGAAGGGACGGGCTGAGTAATGCACCACTTCCTGGTATTCTTGATGATCATGCCTCGGATCAGGACGTTATTTCACAATCGTGGGATCAGTTTCCTGTTATTATTATTATTATTATTGTTGTTATTATTATTATTATTATAAATATTATAATTATTTTTATTATTATTATTATTATTATTATTATTATTATTATTATTATTATTTTTATTATTATTATTATTATTATTATTATTATTATTATTATTATTATTATTATTTCTGTGTGTGTGTGTGTGTGTGTGTGTGTGTGTGTGTGTGTGTGTGTGTGTGTGTGTGTGTGTGTGTGTGTGTGTGTGAAAAACAAAGGATATGAGAGAAGATGTTGTTCTGTGTACCCTAGGGTTGCCATATCTGAACTGTCAAAATACCGGACGCCTCCACTGAAACCCATGCACCACCCTACCCCCCAACACTTTGGGCCTTTGACAATATGAAACCTATATATATATATATATATATATATATATATATATATACATCAGTACTGCTGTACTGTATCACAGTCGTTAATCTTTTTACAATATAACGAAAAACAGGCAAAGTACAGAATTGGCTAGATTATGACAGAAAAATGCTAAAGCGCTTAGATGCAGGATAAGATCAAAATAACAAATGGTACAGTGTAAAAATGAAAACTAAGCTAATAATTGTGTGCACTTCCCATGTATTTTATGGCCATAACAGCACTATGGAAGGAATTAAAAAAAAAAAAAAACGTGGCTGAACAACAGGAAAAGGCAGGACATTTTAGCTAACTGCTTGCACTAAACCAGCCAAGTTGGCAAAACTTAACACCTGACGAAAACAACGAAGCTCTCTCTCTCTCTCTCTCTCTCTCTCTCTCTCTCTCTCTCTCTCTCTCTCTCTCTCTCTCTCTCTCTCTCTCTCTCTCTCTCTCTCTCTCTCTCTCTCTCTCATGAGAGTGTAATAATATATTAAATTCTTCGAGAAAAAATGATGGGAGCTGAAATTCCGAACTTTTGGAGAATTTTTAAAGTTCCTCCCGGACGAAGATTTTGACACTTAAATCCAGGACATGTCCGAGAATATTCGGACGTATGGCAACCCTAGCCAATGTCCTTCCTATGAAAATCAGTCTTAGGTATAAGAGAAAATGTAAATAACTTTTTCCTTGGCCCAGACTGCATTACATCAAGACTAAGAAGTTGCTTCTCGGGCTTTTGGTCAGCATTCTCATCGACTTAGGAAGGCTTCCAGTACTCCTTTTTAAGCTATTCATTGTTCATACAACGCCTTTCTATGCTCAGGTATGTTTTGCTAGCGTTTAAATCCCGACTTAGAAATGGTCAAGTATAACTTACAAGGCATCATTAACTCGCTGACTTTGGACGACGCTCATTTTAGCTTTTACTTGCGTCTGCCATATTTTTAATCAACTTAGTAAAGGCCACTCGGGCTGAATGGGTTTACTGACGCAATATCTAACTCTTCTAGTTGAAGAAATCTCTCCCAAACAGAATAAAATCATCGGTAAATGGCAAGGCTATTTCAAAACAGGAAAACATATCTCCAGCCTGAAAGGATGAAGGTGCACTGTGAAAATAATAACCTGGGAAGGAAAAGGTGCTGAGAAGCCTCCTTTACGTACAAGAAAACAATCATTTGAGTAACGTATTGGATGGTTAGGCATGCTCAGTGACTTAACCCCTTCACTACGAGACATCCTTTCAAAGTTTTACGAAGGTTTTGAGGGAAATGTATGAACAGAAACGTCAAAGTACTGAAGGGGTTAATGGAGATTGCTTCGATTTCATTTTTTTTTTTCTAACTCAGGTTTAAACATATGGGAATGGCCAGAACAAAATACAATGTTATCACTCTGACGAAGAAGTTAGGTTAGTATCATACAGTTTAGGTGAGTGAAGGACTGGAAAAATGCCCTGTATTGCCGAATAGACATTACGTAGGAGAGAGAGAGAGAGAGAGAGAGATGAGGAGTGGGGAAGGAGTACCTAATTAGCTGCTCACTCAACAAGAATAATGCTATTGTTCCCAGTAAATAGTTCTCAGTGGTTCCCTGTTTCGTATAATTGTTTCCCAAGGTACCCCGGGTGAGGAATGCGTAGAATGTCCGACATGGAGGTGGGGGGTCGGGGGAACAGGTGGTGGGAGGTGGAGCGGCGAAGTGGAGGCGGGAGGTTTTACATATCTGTAGCGGTGGAGTTCTCAGGAAATCACTGAAATATGAAGCCAGGTTGAGTGTGCACCTTGCTTATTACCCTCCTCACCATCTCTCTCTCTCTCTCTCTCTCATATATATATATATATATATATATATATATATATATATATATATATATATATATATATAAAGAGAGAGAGAGAGAGAGAGAGAGAGAGAGAGAGAGAGAGAGAGAGAGAGAGAGAGAGAGAGAGAGAGAGAGAGAGAGAGAGAGAGAGAGAGAGAGAGAGATAAATATATATATATATATATATATATATATATATATATATATATATATATATATATATATATATATATATATGTGTATATTCGATCGAGTCTGGCATAAATCTTTAATTTACAAACTGCCCTCTTACGGTTTCTATCCTTCTTTCTGTGTCTTCATCTCTAGCTTCCTTTCTGGTCGTTCTATAGCCGCTGTTGTAGACGGCTATCGTTCATCTCCTAGATCTATTAACAGTGGTGTTCCTCAGGGCCCTGTCCTATCACCAAGTCTCTTCCTTTTATTCATCAATGACCTTCAAAGCTGTACATTTAACCTTATCCACTCATACGCTGATGACTCCACCCTTCACCTTTCCATTCGATTCCCACAACGTCCATCTCAGCAGTTACTTCAACAGGCTAGGGATGAGGCAATGGCACACCTAATGTCTGACTTGGCTTGTATCTCTGACTGGGGTAAAAATAATCTGGTTGTTTTTAATGCATCAAAGACTCAGTTTTTGCACCTATCAACCCAACAAAATCTTCCACAGGTATACCCACTTATGTTTAATAATACTCAGCTTAATCCTGCATCATCCTTGAACATGCTTGGGGTTTCATTTGTTCGGGACTTGTCTTGGAAAGATCATATTACATCTCTTGTAAAATCTGCTGCCAAGCGATTGGGTGTGCTAAGCCGACTCCGTTCCTTCTTTGCCCCTGCACAATTGTTGACTCTATACAGGAGTTTTATCCGCCCCTGTGTGGAGTACAACTCTCATGTGTGGGGAGGCTCCCCACATACAGCTCTTCTCAATAGGGTGGAGTCAAAGGCTTTTCGTCTCATTAACTCTCCTCCTCTTACTGACTCCCTTCAACCTCTGTCTCTTCGCCGCAATGTTGCATCTTTATCTCTTTTCTATCGCTACTTCAATGGTCACTGTTCCTCTGAACTGTCTGCATGCATTCCTCCACTTCTACGACGGGCGCGTAGTACCCGTCTAGCAGCAAACTTTCACCCCTTTTCTGTCCAACTCTCTAATGCAAGAGTTAACCGTTACTCCCAGGCCTTCATTTATGCAACAGGTCAACTCTGGAACTGTCTCCCTCTGTCTGTATTTCCTGCTTACTATGATCTCCAGTCTTTCAAACGCAGTGTGTCCAGGCATCTCGAAATGAATGGATCTTGAATTTGGCTCACTCTTGTATTTTGTTTTTCTCCTGGAAGGAACAGTTTTGCGGGCTCATGGCCTTTGGTTCCTTCTTCACACACACACATATATATATATATATATATATATATACATATATATATATATATATATATATATATATATATATATATATATATATACCTTTAATATATGCCTCAGACAAGGGAAAGTCCGAACAGCCTGGTAAAATGAAGTAACTGTTTTCATTCACAAGCCAAAAGACTTGAAAGTTCTGAAAAACAATCGATCACTTAGTCTGTAGTCAGTTATATATATATATATATATATATATATATATATATATATATATATATATATATATATATATATATATATATATATATATATATATATATATATATATATATATATATATATATTAATATATTAATTATCCACAATGATCATCACCAATAGAAATTCAGACGAGCAAGACTAATGGAGACCAGCATACCATCGATCACAAACACACAATAAATCAAATAACTGGAAAAACAAATGAGTGCAGGAAACTTCAGCGTATGGCATTCAATGATTACGAAAAGGCCTTGGAATCAGGAGAAACGAGCAGTACTGACTGCAATTCGTAGACAAGGTGTAGATGATATGTGCATTGGAAGACACACAGAGACGGAGCAGCGGCCATTAGTCTTCCTACAGATACTGGAATAATCCCAATTAGAAAAGAAATAGTGTAAGACAGGGCGATACTACCTCACCAGATCTGCTTACAACATGTTAAGAAGTATTCGGAAAGCTTGACTGGAGTAATGAAGGGATTAAAATAGGAGATGAATATCTAAATAAACCCAGGTTCACTGTGAGTCGTATGGGCAACTGCAACAGTTGATAGAAGATTTAAACAGAGAAAACCTCTGCCAGGGACTGAAGATAAATACGAAGAAAAAAAGTCATGTTTAATAACCAAGTTCAAAATAAGGAAATAAGAACCTAGGCTGAAATTTTACAATTATTTGACGATTTTATATCCCTTGGGAAACTTATACAGACTAATTCGTTATTTGAACCTGAAATAAGTAGACCTATAAAGCTGAACTGAAGCGCGTTTGTTGGACAAATATCATATTAAAAGACACTATATCACTGTGTTAAAAGCGAAACGCGCGTTCTCTTTTTAATGGCTTGCGGCTCAAAGACAGGTACAGTGACCGAACCCCTGGAAAGAAAGTTGATATGTGCCCATTGAAGTATTAAAATATCGATGTTACGAATCACGTTAAGAGACAGGAAGGAAACAGTTTGGCTTAGGAAACGACTGGAGTAGAGGATGTAATGTTAATCAAAATGAAGTGGAGGTGGATCGGCCAGGTTTGTAGAAGACACACTGCAACCGTTGAACAAGGAAAGCAACAAACTGGGTAATATTTGTACGTATAATACTGTATATATATATATATATATATATATATATATATATATATATATATATATATATATATATGTGTGTGTGTGTGTGTGTGTGTGTGTGTGTATATAGTTGTGAGTAAAAGATGGAAGAAGAGCATAAGACAGTATGGATCATTTGGGTCAAGGATTGTGTGGGTAAGGTTGAAAGTTGGAATACAAATGTGGGCGATTGTGTGTGTATGCACCAACGCAAGATCGTGCTAGAAGAGTGAGAGAAGAGTTCTGAACAAATGTGGAAGTGTGCATGGAAAAGTTTGGAAGGAATGAGGGAGTGTTTTTGATCGGTGATATGAATGGTAAAGTAGGGAATGGGAAGGTGGATGGAATAGTTGGTGAGTGGGGTGTGCCTGCTGAGACAGATGAGAATGGCAGTGCGTTAGTGGACATTTGTGCTGGGAGGGGATTGGTGATAGCCAATACCCTCTTCAGGCATAAAATTATCCACAGGTATACATGGCGAGTGATGAGAAGGGTGGGTGGTGAACTGAATGAAAGGAAGGCAATGATTGATTATGTGTGTGTGGATGAAAGGATGCGAAGATGTGTAATGGATGCAAGAGCTTATAGAGGTTGGGGGAGTGGACTTTCTGACCACTACTTGGTGGTGGCCAGAATTAGGATCCAAGTAAGATGGAGAAATAGAAGAAAGGAAAGACGAGAGGAAGGAGTAGTTGCAAGGAAAGTGGAAAGATAACAACAGGATGAGAAAAAGGCAGAGTATAAGAGAGAAGTGGAGGAACGATTGGGCAAATATGAATTGGAGCAGATGGGGGACGTGGAAGGTGTGTGCAGGATATTTACAGAAGAAATATGTGCAGCATGTGATGTGGTGTGTGGGAGGAAGAGAAGATGGAGGGGGGTGCAAGGAACAGCGTGGTGAACTGAAGAGGTGAGACAGGCTGTGGCACATAAGAAGAAAGCATACAATGAATGGATGATAAATAGGGGCGTGGAAGAAGTTGAGAGGCGGAAGAGAGAGTTATATGTAGAAAGAAAGAGAGAGATGAAAAGATTAGTAAGAGAGAGTAAGAAGAGAGTGGATGAGGAATTTGGAAGGAATTTGAGTGTAAAGTGGAGGGACTGTAAGAAAATGTTCTGGAAAGAAGTGAAGAGAGTAAGACAGGGTGGAAGTGAGGTTAGCAGGGGAGTGAAAGATAAAATTGGTAGATTACTAGTGGAGAAGGGTGAAAAAGTGAGCAGATGGAGAGAACACTTTTAGGAATTGTTGAACATACAGGATGAAAGTAATGCGAGTATAAGTGGCTGGGGAATGGCTGGGAGAAGGAGGGAGGTGAGAAGACAGGTGGAAATCAGTAGGATAGAAGTTGTGGAAGCAATGAAGAAAGTTAAATTGGGGAAAGCCCCAAGAATTGATGTAGTGTGTGGTGAAATGCTGAAGCATGGGGGAGAGATAGTAGTAGAATGGATGTGGAAGATGTGCAGATTGGCCTGGGAGGAAGGTAGAGTCCCGGAGGATTGGAAGTCAGGTATAATTATTCCCTTGTACAAAGGAAAGGGGGAAAAAGAAGTGTGTGGATATCATAGGGGCATTTGTCTTCTTAGTATAATAGGAAAAGTGTATGGTAGGATACTTATTGACAGAGTTAGAGAAAGAACAGAGGAATTAGTTGGAGAAGAACAGGGAGGTTTTAGGAAGGGAAGAGGTTGTGTAAATCAGATATTCATTCTTAGATCTTTAGTGGAAAAGTGTCTAGAGAAGGGAAAGAAGTTGTATGCGGCTTTCATGGATTTGGAGAAAGCATATGACAGGGTGGATAGACAAGGATTGTGGGAAGTATTAAGAATATATGGAGTAGATGGGAAGTTGTTGAATGCTGTGAAGAGTATGTATGATGGTGCTAAGGCTGCAGTGCGTGTGGATGGTGAACTAAGTGAATTTTTCTCTTTGGGTTGTGTTGAAACAGGGATGTGTCATGTCTCCATGGTTGTTCACTCTGTACATGGATGGAGTAATAAAAGAGGTACAAGGTAGGGTAGTGGATGTTGGAGTGGCTCTGGTGAGAGAGGATAGTGTTTGGAAACTCCCTGCTCTGTTGTTTGCAGATGATACTGTGTTGTTGAGTGAAGACGAAGGGGAGCTGCAAGGCTTGGTGGATGAGTTTGGGAGAGTGTGTAAGAAACGGAATCTAAAGGTGAATGTAGGGAAGAGTAAAGTGATGGTCTTTGAGAGAGGTGAAGTCAGTGAATGTACAGCGAGGTTGGATGGTGAGGAATTGGAAAATGTGAGTACGTTTAAGTACTTGTGTAGTGTGATGAGTTAGGATGGAGGTTTGGAGGGAGAAGTGCTTGAAAGGGTACAGCAGGGCAGAAAGGTTGCTGGTTCTTTGAAAGCAGTGATAAGAAACAGGGAAGTGAGCATGGAAGTGAAAAAGTTACTACATGACAATATTGTGATACCAACTCTAACGTATGGAAGTGAAGCTTGGACGTTGCTGGAAGGACACAAGTCAAGAGTGAGAGCAGTGGAAATGAGTTATTTAAGAGGAGCCTGTGGAGTCACATGGAGAGACAGGCTGACGAATGAGGATATAAAGGAGCGTTGTGGTGTGGATGTGGATGTGATAGGAAGCGTTATGAGGAACACACTGAAGTGGTTTGGCCATGTGGATAGGATGGAGGGTGAAAGACTGACGAAGAGAGTGTATATGAGTGAGGTGGAGGGGGGAATAGGGAGGGGGAGGCCGAGGATGAGATGGAGGGATGGGGTAGAGAGGTATATGAGAGAGGGGGGTGTGAGTTGGAAGCAGGGCAGTGAAATGGCGGGGGACAAGGCGATGTGGAGGCGATTTGTTTGTGGCCACCCAAAACGGGATTGAGGCGTCTGGCAATAGATATATAGATAGATAGATAGTGTGTGTGTGTGTGTGTGTGTGTGTGTGTGTGTGTGTGTGTGTGTGTGTGTGTGTGTGTGTGTGTGTGTGTGTGTGTGTGTGTGTGTGTGTGTGTGTGTGTGTATGCTATTATCAGCTCCAGCATGATGACAAAAGAAAAAGGAGATAGTAATTCTCTCATGCAGTCTTTCAACTGTCGCATATAAAGATCTATACCAAAATAATTTTGTCATGGAAAACCTGTTCCCGATAATTTAACGTTTATCCCAGTCCTTTCACTTCTTGCCTATAACCGATTACTGGCATCAAGAAATCCATAAAGCATTTCATCTTAATTTACTTGGATTTTTTCACACCTATTCTTGTAGGTAATCAAATCTTCATGGCTAATAATCTCTTTCCCACAATCATCATGCCTTCCGGTATCTTCCCACTCCATTAATGATGAACGCATCATCTTTATCACTCATCTATCACCCCTTCTCTCCACATGGTCGTACCACTTTAACACACCCTCGTCTTCCGCTTCCACCAGACCATATCTGCTTCTTCATCTCTCTCCAACAGTGTCCTTTCTTAATCTCTCAAGCCATCTCACCCCATTTATGGGATGCTGGAGAGTAATGGCTTCCTTTGGTAGCACCGACATAACCGGGTGACTCCACTCCCCTGTCATCCAAACATCCCTTAGTTTTTCTCTATCCCTCAAAAGAATAAAAGTGGACTGCAGGAGAAGAGCAACTTCAGAACGCAGGCCACCGGGTTCACGTGCAGGTACTGTAAGCCCGGGGCCACAACAACAACAGCCCCACCTACGGGTCTTTGGCATTTCATTTTCAAACTTTAATCCTTTTGTGGGCGATACACTACAGTCCGCACTACTGTGCCATCACGCATATCCTCCTGCACCTGAGCAGACACTAATTTTTATTTTTGCACACTTCTCAATGCCTCTAGTAATGCTGCACATCTATCCTCCTATTATAGTACTCCAGGTCCCTCATTTCCATCCACGGCTATGTCCCCCAAACTAATTTAAAAACTTCACTTCCTCCAGAAATGCTCAGTTAAATTTACTCTCCACCACTGCACTCTGCATAATCTCATCTTGCTTATTCTCTCAAATTTAATCCTCTTACAGACTTCTTTAAATTTAAACATTAATTTCTGCAGTTTACCTACTGATTCTGTGGCCTTTGTTGTCTCATTTTCAAACAGCTGGCCTCCTTCTCAATAGCTTCTTTCCCAGCATCTCATAAACATGTCCCTCTTACATATACCTATCTCATCATTCCGTCCGTGAACAGACAACAGCCAAGGCAACACAATGCATCCCCGACGCAACCTTATCTTTACCACAGTTCAACCTCCTCTCTTCCAACTCACACACAAGCCCATTTCCTTGGGTAAAGAACCAACAAGCATGCATGCAAACAAAGATTTCATTGCACCTGCATATCATAATAATGAGCTATGTTTGTGTGTCGTTCGTATGTCAGTAACATGCCTTGAAGACTTACATACGAACTAATTTCTGTTTAATATGGTGACTGCCATAGCATGAAAAATTTACACATAACACGAAATACAGCTTCTTGACTATCCCCCTCACCCCTGCCACCCGTTTATGAACCCCTCTCTTCACAAAAAAAAAAAAAAAAAAAAAAGTCATTTAAATTTCTTGCTTCTATGTTCTCTTGGTGTCCGTGGTGCAATCGTATTTGTGCCGTAGGTTATCTGCGTGATTCACGGGCCCTGTTGTCAGTGTATTACTTCTTATCACCACCATCAAAGAATTTGGTTTCAGATTAACAGACATTTGTTGTGGAGTACATATTTTGGAATAGGTTAAGATTCATATTGGTATCTATTTTCGTCATTTCATACAATGACTGCACAACAAACAAGTAGATTTTATACTGGAGATTTGTTATGACACATTCGGGTGTACGAAATCATACTCGATTCTGAATATTATTATGCAGTACAAAATAATGAAACTGTTTGTTTTTTCTTCCTTATTCTTCACCAACAGTGTTGTGAATTATCACGGCTGACCTTGCAGTTCCACAGGGCAGTGATTGTCATTATACTCGCACTAGTGCTTGCGCCTCGGAAATTTTCGGGATTAATATCCTTTCCACCACAAAATGTTTGCAAATGTTTCCATACCATTACTGATGCCTCAGTGACGAATTCTGACCATAAAGTCGAAAAAATTATTTTTGCTTAATTTCGCCTGTCGCGATTTCCGACAATCTGCACCGTCTCATCGTACGTTATCGCCAAAACTTTTGTTTGGTAGTTTTCTGACACTCCCAGAATTTACCCCGACCTAATGCAAAAAGAATTAGGTAGATGTCTATTACCGTTCTTGTGTCAGACACAAACAAACGCAGAGACAAACATTTTCGCGTGTCGCGTAGCGCGTGATCCTTTTTTTTTTTTTTTTTTTTCTCTGACACTTCCTGGACTTACCCTTGCCTAATACAAAAAGAATCACCATTCTTGTGAAAAAAAAAAAAAAAACGAACGAACAGACACGCACATACACAGCTTGACTGTTATTTAGGTACTAATGCTACCTTCCTGTGTAAACGAAACTCAGTTGGGCACCGATCACTAAGGGTAACATCTGCTTCAGGCTTGATTCATCGAGTAGGGCCTTGCTGATAACAGATGGTGGCAAAGATACAGTAAGCTGTATAGGATAGTCTCGTGTAATTATACAAATACCATTTCATATCAGTGATAAGTACGAGTATTTGGAAAATTTATCACAGAAGCCGTGAATACACATTTTTTAGGAAGATAATAAATGAATTCAGCTCAGAAGTTATCTCTACCTTGCTGTTGTCTGTACATTATCGGTACTCTCACTGTGTTTGTATGGCCCAGCTATACTCTACCAGGAAAGTTGTACTTGTTGCATCTTCCCTAATCGCTTCAAACTACTTTAAAAAAAAAGTAAAGCCTTGCCAAGTAGGCAGTAAACAGCATTTAGCTCAAGGTATTTTTTTTGAATTGAAAAGAACACAGATTTTACTTTACTTATCTTTGCTGATAATCAAGAGTTGGTACTCTCAACTGCGACATTTTTTTCTTTTTTTCTTATCGTCGGTTCATCATGCTTTCCCTCAGGACATGCTCGATGTCAGGCTTACCAGTCTGCCGTTATATAAACTGTGGACGCCACACTAGAATACTTAATTGCTGAAGTACGTATTGCTCAACAGAGAAAGTAATATATGTGGAATCTGCATTCTAATTATACTTGATCACTGGAATGGGAAGTGTTGCTCAGCCATTTGTGATTAACAGTCCCTCGGCCATTCCTCTCATCCGTTAGATTTGTCAGCGGTGGGAGGAAGTTTTATATTAATTTACTAATTTCTTCCATTAAGAAAGATCTGGCTGAAGTATGAAAGGGTCTCCATTCGAAAGAAAAATGAAAAATGAGAAGTTAACATTGCGAATGAACAATCTCTCCCAAGAGCAACTGGCCTGGGTCTTTCTTTATTATCAGGGGATTTTGTGGTTTTCCCCAGTCAGTGAAAGTTTTTATAGTTTCTTCCGCTAAGTGGTCTGCTAGGAGGCCCATATTGTTTGGGTAGAAAGTCTGTAGCAACTTATTGTCTTTGGTGGGCATCGAGACTGACAGTGAGAGGCTGTATCTTCCATTTTGTAGCAAGTAGTCGGAAGAGTGTGTGAACGTCACCTTTTTATTTGGTCTGTTATAGTTCAAGGTTGCTTGTATCCTGGCAGACTGGTAATGTTCTTGTTGCAATATGGACTGTATTTTGAGTTGTCGAGTTGTGCTTTTCACCGTTTTGAACGAGTACCCTTTTGAACCGGCTAAGTAACACAAAATTCGGCATCTGTCTAAGTGATGCATAATCTGGCAGGGATAGCACGGGGTCATCCTGCAGGGTTACTGTAACGAAGCCACACTGAAGAAGACGACAAGGGAACCTGGCAAGCACTGGAGAAAAATCTTTCATTAACATGACAGAGTGGTCTGGCCGAGCACTATCGTTAGCTGCATGGTGTATGTTGCCATGTCAGGCAAGTGTGAGAAAAAGGTTTGTCCATCGTTGGTGTAGTCCATGAGGATGGTTTTGTGTGTGTGTGTGTGTGTGTGTGTGTGTGTGTGTGTGTGATTTATTTTTCATTTTTTTTCTCGCCAGGCAAACCGGCCAGCATAAATGACCCTTGGCATGAGGCACATTCGTGCTGATGACGGACTATAAATTTACACATCTCGGTGTAGTTCCTCTAGCTGATAATGTAAATCCGCAACCTGCCAGTCATTTGTTAAAAACAGGTATCTGAGCTGTTTCTGGCTCAAATCGTCTAGTACTTCTCGTCGTCTTTAAGCCACTTGGTTCGCTCATGTCTGGGCGCCAGCACGGCTGTGATGACGTCCACCGGCGATGGAGAACCTAGTGGGGTCTCGGCACTGAATAAAAGTTCTGCTTCAGTGCCTCCCGCAGGCACTGAAGTAGATCGTTGAGAGTAGCCTTGGTGGGCTTGGAGGGGCTCACCTAGACGCTTCCGTATTGGTGCGTTTTCGTTGATCATCAAATATTCGTCTTCCGTGCCTCTTTCTGGGGGTGCGTTGGGTTGAGGGTGGGCTGGAAGGGCGCAGAAGGACTCAGCTGAGCACCCTCAGTGATGGAGAATGCAATAGAGCACACAGCGGTGAGTAGGCAATTTCCTTCTTTAAGAGGCGTAACGAAGAAGCTGAGTGCGTAGTCATGGTGGTCAGTCTCAGTGACAGAGAAGTAGGAGGGGCTCATAGATGTGGTCGTTTTGGCTGCAGGGCCGGGGTTGTCTCTGTTGCATGAGGAAGATATGGAGCCTTTGAGGAGGGGTTGTGGGTCTGTTCTGTCTGCCTCCTGCTGCTTCACCGTAGATCTAGTCTCGTCGGAGGTTATCGAGTCTTGCTAACAGTGCCGTCACCTCACACAAGAATGTTCAGGTGATGAAGCACTGTTGGGAAAATCAGGGGTTGTCGTGTCTCACCAGCGTCACTGTCGCTTTGTGCCCGTGTAGCCAGACTGTTTGGATGTGGTCAGGTATGAGACGAGGTTCCTTACTTTACTCTTTGTCTTATCTTTATTTTTCATCTACCACTCCTTACGCCTATGCGCTTTATGTGCGTTGCCTCTAGCTTCTCCTTGATATTTCCAGCTAGGACCTTTTCCCTGTTTTAGGCTGATCTTATCTAGGTCGTGACCCATTCTATGCCCTTTTTTGTTTTCTTTCTAACAAAAGTCTTTAAAAAAATCCAAAATCATCTTGAAAAGATTGTTATGGCTGTGAGGAGGAAAATAATTTCTATATTGTAGTTATAATCAAACTAGTTTGCAAGAATCGTACCGTGGATATAGGTTACTCTTTGTAGTCAAGCGGAATTGCGTCACATAACTGTTCCCTCGTTACTCCACACCCTTTTCCACTCATTTTTCAGTACACAACGTGCCAACGTTCTTATCCTATGACAAAAAAGTTACCAAACTAAATATATTTTATTTGAAAAAGTCCCGACTCAAAGAAGAAATAATAAAAGTATTAAATATTGGCAATAATATTCGATGACGTCAGTTATAAAATTTATCAGAAGTACAGAATGATACTGTGAATAGAAATAAAAGGATGAAATTCAAAGTTAAGAACTGCACACCAATGAAGAGAAAAATAAATTTCCATGTTAGTTCGTTTTAACAAACATTGTGTTTCTTTATCTTTTTCCCACTGGTATTTTTGCAGGAGGGTGTGATGACTGAAGAAGAGCCTTTCTCTCTCTCTCTATCCCTCTCTCTCCCTCTCTCTTACTTTTTCCCGCATTTTGGTTAAGTCCTAAGCAGAATTAGAATTTTTTCTCCCCAACATATAACCTTTTGTTGTCCGTAATTTTTTTTTTTTTTTTATACTCCTATGTACCTTCATCTTCTCAGTACCCCCACTCATGGATTTTCTTCCTGAGTTCTTTCCTGCCCCACTCAAATCTTGTGTTTTCCTTCGTCTCCCCTGTCTCTCTTTTTCTTCAGCTTCTACGCTTCCCCCACCAGTCTGTTCATACCTGTGTCTCCTCACCTGTATCTCTCCTCCAGTCTCTCCCTACCTGTGTCTCCCCCAACTACCTCTACTTATCTTTGCCTCCTCTCCCTGCCCCTCTCCACCTCTCTCTCCCCATGTGTGTCTCCCTCACGTAGGTATGTATCCTCCACCTGAATCTCCTTACATATCTCCCAATCAACATTCTCCCCACCTGCTTCTCCTTTACCTCTGTCTCCCCATCTATCTCTCTCCACTTGATTCCTCCCACCTATCTCTCCCCACTTAGCGTCTCTTTCATATCTCCCGCGCCCACTAGTCTCCTCACCTGTTTCTCCGCTATCTGTGTCCCTCTACCTAGCTCCTCCTCACCAGTATCTCCAAGTATCTCTTTCCTGCCAATGTCTCTCTCTCTCTCTCTCTCTCTCTCTCTCTCTCTCTCTCTCTCTCTCTCTCTCTCTCTCTCTCTCTCTCTCTCTCTCTCTCTCTCTCTCTCTCTCTCTCTATATATATATATATATATATATATATATATATATATCCTCCCCACCACCATTCTCCTCACCAACGTCTCCCCTGCCTGTGTCTCCCCACATATCCCTCTCCACTTGATTCTCCCCAGGTATCCTTCCCCTACCTGTGTCTCCTCATCTATCTCCACCTATGTCACTGTCACGTATCTCCCCCGCATACGTCTCCTTACATATCTCCACCCTCGCCAGTCTCCCCACTTGTTTCCCCCCCCTCACCTGTCTCTCCCCACCTGCGTCGACCCTCCCCACCTGGCCAGGACTCAAGCGAACCGACTACCGCCCCCGACCATCTTATCAGCCACAGTAAATATATATAAGACAGCATGATATCACCAGCCCTCTTCGTCCCGCTGCCCTTGCCCTCCCCACATGCTGACTGCTGCTCCTCTCTTCTTGGATATATTTCTGTTTGGTTTTGATATGTTTGGAGAATATGTTATTATTATTGTTATTATTATTATTATCATCATTATTATTATTATTATTATTATTATTATTATTATTATTATCACTAGTACTACTTCTACTACTACTACTACTACTACTAATACTAATACTACAGTACTACTACTGCTGCTGCTGCTGCTGCTGCTGCCACAACTACTACTGCAATTGTTATTATTATTTTCATTATTATTATTATTATTATTATTATTGTTGTCGTTGTTCTTGCTGTTGTTGTTGTAGTTGTTGTTGTTGTTGCTATTACTGTTGCATTCACACCTTTATACTTGAATTTAGCGTATGCAAATGACACCACAACTGTCGCAACCATTTACAGAGAACTTATTGACAGTTCCCAACACGATGAAGGGAATTTATAACCCAGTGAACCCGGAACGAAGCCAGAGAGAGAGAGAGAGAGAGAGAGGGAGAGTTCACAGTCACCGCTACCCGCCTTTGAAGGGTTGCACAAGTAAACATCACCATTCAGTATATTCTATTCACCATCAAAGCAGTTAAACATGATCCTTTACACCAACATAACTCAAGTTTCAAGGAGCAACAGATTCCTTCATGGTTTTGCCCAGTCTTTATATGTCCTTTTTTTCGGTATAGAATCAGAAGAGTAACAGCGCATCCCCTTTTCTGATACATCATCTCTCTCTCTCTCTCTCTCTCTCTCTCTCTCTCTCTCTCTCTCTCTCTCTCTCTCTCTCTCTCTCTCTCTCTAATTGCTCTTTTCCATGCACGTCTGGTGCTGGAGGGTGGCGCTGATATAACCGGTCGGCTCCTCTGTCTGGTTACACAAACGTCCCTCATTTCCTTCCCTATTCCCTTAAAGGCGGATGGTGGACTGGCACAGAAGGGCAGCTTTAGTCTGCAGTCTACTACAATCACGTTTAAAATGAACTTAGGGCAACAGCAAACAAAAACAACAACAACGACGACGACAACCATGCAAGTCACTCACAGTCACAGATACTTAGACCTCCGATGCTCAGCCTGTCTCACACCATCCATCCATTTCATCTTCATCTACCTATCCTCCTCACTCCCTCCGCTTCTGACATGTTTATAGTTTCTCCTCGACCGTTCTCACAGTGTGGCCATACTTCTTTACAATGACTGGTGTCTCTGTCATATTGGGGTTTAATCGAAGTCTCTCATGTACTCTGTCGTCTCTGATTTAAAAAGCCATTTCACTCAAAATACTTTCCTTAAATAAGTACTTGCTCGTCCATCCCACACATCATACCTTCCAAGTACAGTCAGGAACAGTGTACCCTCAATCTTTGTCAAAGCAGACGTTGATCTCTCTGTCCGTGCATACTTCACTGAAAATCATACTGTTGCTTCTTCCTCTTCAGTCTCCTCAGTTCAGTCCGCCCTTTTGTCAATCTTTAACAACTTAAGGATTCTTCAAGTATTATATAAATCCACGTCCCCCAGATATTTCCCATTTTAGCCTCCTCTCAAGCATTTCTTGTCCTGTGCCCTTACTATACGAGTATTGTATTGTATCACTTTTATTCACGTTCATTCTTATTCTTCCCTTCTCACATGATCCCCTCAGAGTCTGCCACTAGGGTTGCGTCTTCCATTAACACAACTTATTAACTTTCATTCTACCTGTATCGCTGCATTGTTCATACAACCTAATCTAATTGTAATTTATCCTAAAATATCAGCTATGCTTGAAACAATGCACATTCTTCTCTACCTATCCACATAAAAGTCATGTTCACCTGATACAACTTGTTACTGCTCCCAAAGAATTACTCCTAACATACTTATCTGAAGGAAAAAAAAAAAAAACTAATGCGAAAATGTCCATCAACTTCTACTAAACACTGTATGTTATAAACTTCATCCAATATCATTCAAACCCTTTTCCTCCAGGTGTCTGTCGTATGGATACGGGTATTTCTTCACAATCATCTCGATCACACATCTTTTAAATTTAAAGTTCTTCCTGCTTTTGGTTAATCTGCCATTCACACAATTCTCTATCGCTGCTTTCCTCTATACTTTCACTAATATACAAGAAAACTAATAACCGTGAATTCTGTACAGATCTGCAAGTCTCTTTTGCCTTTCTGCAACGGCGCAGTAAATTTATTCTCTTGGGCTTTGTGCACCATACCTCACCTCGGCTCAAAAACAGAATGAAAAGACTCGCTAACCATTATGTATTGCTCTCCCCTCCTTTCTTCTTTCTTGAGCCCTTCTATATCCTCTCTTCTCAGTTTATCATATCCATTGCCTCTCTTACTACGATCGTACGCACTAACCACATCACCACTGCCAAAATATTAACTGTTGCATTTAATGTGTGTGGGTGGGTGGGTGGGTGGGTGGGTGTCGACGACATACCCAGAAATGAGGACTGTATTTATAAACGCAGAAGGCTGGAAAGGAAATTTCTGGTGGGAGAGGATAGCATAAATAAGGGAGACAGTGGTGGACGGGGACTGAAAAGAAAATAAGTGCAGGCATCATTTGAGAACAAGTAAAAGATATAAATGGAAAAATAAAAGAAATATGCTGGGACAGAGACACCTGTTCAGATGTTTCAGCTCTTTAGAGTGGCACTAACACACCAGGGACTGAAAAGAAAATAAGCGCAGGCATCATTTGAGGAGTGAAATATGTAAATGGAAAAATAAAAGAGATACACCAGGCAAGAGACACCTGTTCAGATGTTTCAACGCTTTAGAGCGGCACAAACATACCACACCCTTACAATTAACGCCATCACCGACACACAAAACACAACACACAACATGCAAGCGCTTACCTTTTTTTTTTTGACGGAGGCTGCATTCGTTGTCATCCTTTGGTAAACTTTACTGAATATTGAACTGCAAGTTAGTTTATGTAACTATTTGTGTCGCTGTTTGTCCTTGATGTTCCTCGTCAAATGGCATCCTAAGCACATTTACACTCTCTCAAACCCTGTCCACCTCATCACTCTAAATCCCCACTGACTAAGACTGAAGCAGGCAATATGGCCGAGTTCCATCATCATCAGAATTATCATCACTATAGTCATATTCATCATCATCATCTTCGCCACCACCACCACCATCACTATCATCATCATTATCATCATCCTACACCTACAGACGGTATTACAAGATGTCAATAGACAGGTTTTTGTCCGGGTGTTAGAGTACAGCAATTCACACATCTGAAGAGAGAGAGAGAGAGAGGGGAGGGGGGGGGAGAACTTTTTGAAATGAAGGCGTTAGTTTCACCGTAGTTCCTTCCATACGAGGTCCATCCAAGGTACTGTAAAGTAAATCTTTAGACGGTTAGAAGGTTGCAGTAGTAGCGGCTGCAACCCCAGGCTCATCTAAATGTTAACCCTGTAAAGTGCAAGCTGAAGTTATATTTCTCCTCCAGTTTATCATCCTCCTTTTGGGGGACAGAGATGGCAGCAGCTGGGTTATGCCAGTGCCACCACACCTATGAGGCAGCAATCATCAGTTAAGAGCAAGGCACCATCTCATCGCACTGAAGAGCTTAGCCATTATATTCCCTCTAGCAATAGATCATCTTAATTCATAGAAAAGTGGTGTCTCGCCTTCAGAGCGGAAAAAAAAAATCTTTAGTGCCATAACAATAGGAATGTTATTTATCTGTCTATTTATCTATCAATATATATATATATATATCTATATATATATATATATATATATATATATATATATATATATATATATATATATATATATATGTCTATCTATCTATCTATTGCCAGACGCCATAATCCCTTAAGGGGTGGCCATTTGACTTTGAGTTATATGTTTTACAGGGAGGGGCACTAACCTTCCACCAACCCACTTGTTGACACGTAGGGAGCACGTATGGTTTGGTTATATGGTTACCACCCAGCGTTGTAAATGGTTTCTTGGCTTACAGGAAACCATTTGGCTTGTCACTTAATGTAAAGCCACCTGCAAAGGAAAGAAAAGCAATAAGAAGTGACAGGAAAGATGTGGGAAATAGGAAGACAGGAGGGCAGGCACAGAAAAAGAATGATAAAAGCTAAGGAAGAAGTAGGCAGCACTACACCAAGTGAGTGGAGGATGGTCGCCACCAGTGAATGTATGTGTTTATAAACTGGATATCAACATGCAGTTTTACTCCTCCAGGAAGTGTTGTCTCGTCCTCAGAAGGTTAGTACTTGTAGATGCTCAGGAACAGTGTGTGGTGGAGATGGTAAACAGACATTTATAAGTCCACAAGATTTATTACAACCTCCACAGTGTCTTCTAACATTCCATCTGGCACTTTTGAGGACAAAGACGTGTACACATACAAGCATAAGAACACACATAAAGTCGAACATCAAAAAAAAAATTAACACACACACACACACACACACACACACACACACACACACACACACACACACACACACACACACACATGCACACAACACAACAAAAGAACAGGCAGACATTATAAGCTTGAGGCACGAATGCATCTGACGCGGCATCTCCCCCCACATACCCTCCATCACCTCCCCCCTGCCAGTCCCCCTCCATTATCCTTCTTTTGTCTTCTCTAACTCGCATGGAAAGTCTACAGGCAGGAAGGCATTCGTTCGGAACGCTATTTTCCTTTTTTTTTTTTTATTTTTTTTTTAGGACTGGTTATAAAATTAATCCGTGGTCAAGGATGCGTGCACAAATGTGTAAGAATGCCTTATATATATATATATATATATATATATATATATATATATATATATATATATATATATATATATATATATATTTAGATAGATAGATAGATAGATAGGTAGGAAGATACAGATATAGATATTACGGTAAATATTATGCTGCATATTGCTGTACGTCGGCTGTTTCTGGTTATTGCGGTTCACATTAAGCAAAGTTCTGGTTTGGCTGAGCCGATGGAAATGGATCATCCTTACAAACGTGCCACTTATAAAAACTACATCATTGTATCGTATGAGGGCATTGAGCCACGCGATTTAGCCACAGATTCAGTGCTGTGGCGTTTATGAGAAAAATTTAAAGGAGTCGCACACTGCCCGGCAGCGCTGCACCTTCCTGTTGAACTGCACAGTAGCGATTTAAGCTGCTACACTGCACACCGGTACACCCCAGACTCCATGTCTCTTACTCTAATCATATATCTTGACATGTTACTTACCAGCCGACATAACATTGAAACTATTTCATAAAATCATGCACTTGTTTGACTCAAGCTTTATCCTCAAACGAAGTCACATTTTTAAAAGAACGAAGAGAGATAATATTGGATACGACTGGCCCGCCACTCCTCCTTGTGGGACGCAGATTAACACATAATATTTTGGTAAAGGCAGCGGTGGCCTTCAGCAGTACAGTAACAGGCGGCGCCCCACTGCACCAACAGCATATTCACATGTCTCGGAGGCGGAACGTGTCTCTCCTCTGTCACCACATTTACTCAACGATTTTACAACAGGAAAACCGTGTGAAGTTCTTATTTAAACTGCTTTGCTCCTTTCACCGCCGTATAACTGCTGGTTGGTCGCAGTACTGTGTTGATCTTATTAATACATAATGGTCTGTTTATCCATGCTATCGTTTTGCTCCCTGAGTAACTGAGAGATTATAAAGTAGTTTTTCTTTCCACATACACTTTACCTAGTTTTCTCTTACCTACCCATGTCAATAATACTTATTCCAGGGTCAAAGCTACTTAAGCACACATTCTTTAATAACTGATAATCTGTGCTCTGTCTGGCATATTTGGTCTTAACCAAGTAATATAAAACTACGAGTAAACTCTCTCTCTCTCTCTCTCTCTCTCTCTCTCTCTCTCTCTCTCTCTCTCTCTCTTAAATATCAACATACAGTATATAAAGATCTTCCTTTGACTTCCGACCTTCTCCTACAATCACTTCCACCACAGACATGCACAAAACCACTATGTGTACTGCTAAACCCTCCCGATGAAAGGGTTACAAGCATCAGCATTATCAATGATGTTGCACGGCGCCCTTGATCCCTGAACTACTTTATCTTAAACGTACCACGATCGGCCCCTGATGAATACTAACATCCCCAACAGGTGTGCCTCATATCCGGCATAAGTTTGCTTGGGTGCGTGTTTGCTCCTGGAGGTCGGGGTAAGGAAGGAAAGCCTTGTGATCAGTACCTGTTTTCTTCTCAAATTTTTCTAACCCAGTCTTTCCCGAAGCTACCGTCGAGTTCACTGTGCAGGTTCCCTTTTAATTTTCTAGCTACGAATTGACTAGGTAGTAATAGTAGTTGTAACTCATGAAGGCTGAAGTTTCTCTTATCCTGCAGTTTACTATCCTGCTTTCGGAGGATGGGGAAGTAGTCGAGAGACATCTACTCGTATATGACCTGGTAGTTGAAACACTTGATTGTATCGCGGCCGCCACATGAAGGTAACCCTCTCCAGCTCCCGAAACAGGCTAGGTAAAGGTAAAAAGGGATGGATCCAATCACTGTTGACTGTAAATATCAAGTCTGGTTGAGGTCTGTTAAGTGGGCTGAGAGCTTACTGACAACGGACTGGCTGGGAATGTGAACCTTCATGCTGGGTTCAGAGGCGGACCCTGCAGTTTTTATGCCACCTCAGCTTGTTGTGCTCACGTGGGAGATGTAGATAATTCTTACTGCGCCTAACAGCATGAGTCACAGGCAGAAATAGTAAGGAAGAATAATTTTGCCCTCACCCATGAAATATGCTCCCTTAAGGTACTGCTGATGGCATAAGAGTGATTACAGCACCATACACTTCCACTAGTTACCTGCGCAGTTCACACGCCACCAGAAATAAAGGAGGATTAGATATGAGCGTATTTTGCTTGTAATTTTGATTGCGTATTTGTCTATGAGATTTCAAAAAGGTCTACATACATACTTATAATATATTTCGTTATTGCCTTTATTCCCAGGAAGCACACTTTCAACAAAATCTTAAGGCTTTCGTGGCAAACACCACCGAGAGAGATCATCATATGCGATTGGTGTATGCTGAATAATGACATTTTTTAATCCTTTCTTGATCGGGACAACTTTAGTATTCCTTTCCAGCTAATCCCAAACAAATTTATTCAGTTGAGAATGAGTCCAAGCAGCCTGAGAGTGATAATACCGGTACAATCAACCCTCTCCTGGTCGGGAGGTAAGATCACATTCTATTCAAACACCTAATAGTTTTATTCTATTGATAATGAGTCCTAGAAGACCAGGAGTATGAATCCAGGATATCCAACCTTAAAATGAATGCAAATATAAAATGTGTGTGCTGTGTTTGTCTTTAAGGACAAGTTCAGGAGCTACGTGACCTAAACCACGACGTTCTGTAGGAGGTAAAGGACCGCAGAAGTAAGACTAGTGAACAACACATCCAACAACACAAGAGAAATAGACAGAGACACTTTGCATAAAAAAAACAATAATAAGCATAATCAGGTGGTCAGCTTAATTATATTCGAGGCAGGGAGCGGATGCACACTTAGTATTGATGACGTCACAACCCATCGTACAAGCAGTCACCAGGTGGTCTTGCCATTACTCCATCCCTCCCCCTCTCATTGTCTTCTGCGGCCCCTTATTATGATGATTTCTCTATAAACTATGATTCATCTCACTTTCACTCTCTCTCTCTCTCTCTCTCTCTCTCTTTCTATAAATATATATATATATGTATATATATATATAAATATATATATATATGTATATATATATATATCTTAAAGAAAATTTGTGTAACCAGTGGTTTCATGAAATCGCTAGGGAACTCATTTCACTAATTCCCTAGGGATTTCATGAAACCAAACGTTACACAAATTCCCTGTAATATATATATATATATATATATATATATATATATATATATATATATATATATATATAATCAATCATTTCCTGTGGCACCCAACGGGATTCATAGGGCCTCGATGAACTCTCTCCACCAATATTTGTCTCTTGCCATCTGCTTCAGGTCCCACCAACACTCCTCTCCTGCTTCTTTTTTCATTGTCCTCAACCAGGTTTCCCTCGGCCTACCTCTACCTCTTCTTCCTCTGGCAGTCCACTCGGGCACATCCTGTATTAAACTGCCTTCTTTTCTGTATATGTGCCCCAGCCACTTCCAGCGAGACACTCTCACATATAACTGGTTCCACTCTCGTAATATCCCTTACTCTTTCATTTGTAACTCTGTCTTGCCACTTTACCCCAAGAATCCTTCTCAGTATTTTATTCTCAAATCTTAATACTTTCTGATCTGTTGCAATTGTACTGTACCATGACCTCATGCCCATAAATTAAAATTGGTCTAACCATGGACTTGTAAATTTTCACTTTAGTATGTACCGAAAGCATATTATTATTCCAAACAGATTTCAACATTCCAACAGTTCGCCAAGCCTGTCTAATCCTCTTCTCAATTTCATTGTTTAATGATCCATTAGATGATACAATCGTTCCCAGATATTTAACGTTTTTTACATTCTTCACCACATTATTCTCAATAACACAATCGATTTGGTTCTCCACGTCCATATTAATAATTTCAGTCTTTCTACAATTTATTACCAATCCCACTTTTTCTCCTTCCTCCACCAGACAATCAAGCACCCTCTGCATCTCATAAATACTTCCGCAAATCAATACAATATCATCAGCATGGTCCAAATCCATCAGCTTCTTATTTTCCTTCCAGATAATTTCTGCACCTGTTCTCCTTACAACCTTTTTCATAACATAATCCATAACCAAAACAAACAGCAATGACGAAAGAACTCCTTGAATCACTTCTGACATAACTTGAAATGGATCACTCAAAGAACCACCCACCATTACTTTACAAAAAGTTCCTTCATCCAGGCTTCTAATAATATTTACAAACTTTTCTGGTATACCATAGAATCTCATAATATTCAACATAGTTCCACGTGAAACATTATCAAATGCCTTTTCAAAATCCACAAAACACATACGAAGTGCCATTTTCATCTCATTAGCTTGTTGCATTAGATGCCTTACAATAAAAATCTGATCATTACAACCTCGACCCTTTCTAAATCCCGCTTGTACTTCTCTTTAAAAATTTTTCAATTACTGGCCCTATTCTGTTTAACAAGATTTTGGAAAAGACTTTTGCAACTACTGGTGTCAAAGTTATCCCCCTCCAATTGCCACACACACTTAAATCTCCCTTTCTTGGTATTTTTATAATCACTCAATTTTTCCACTCTTCTGGAATTCCACCATTATCCCAAGCCACATTAAAAAGTTTCAAAAGCACATTCATCAACTCGTCATTTTCCACATTAAGCATTTCAGGAAATATTCCATCCTCACCTAGGACCTTAAAATTCTTTAACTCCTTTATAGATTTTGCTACCTCATCCAAGGTTATATCTCCTGTTTCTATCTGCAAATCTCTCTCGTCTGGCAAAATGTCCTCTTCAGCTGGGACTGGTCTATTTAGAACAAATTCAAAATGCTCTTTCCACCTTCCTTTTATATCCGAATCTTTAGTCATCAAATTACGATTTTTATCTCGTACAGGTATTTCCTACCTTCTCTTTTCAGTCCCAGTTAACTCCTTTATGGCCTGATACGCTGCTCTTGTGCTCTGACCGTCATTTCTACTTAATTTAATTTCTGTCTCTGTTGCCTTTTCATCACATTGCCTCCTCTTATCACGTCTAACAAGTCTTTTTACTTCAGAATGTAAACTCCAGTACTTTGCTCTAAGTACTTCAACTACCTGACCATCAATATGTTGTTCTTCACTTCCTAACTTAGCCTCTTTCCTTTTCTGAATTGCATTCCATGTTTCATCTGACATCCACTTTTTCCTTCTCGCTTTTCCCTTTTTCTTAATAGTAACCTTAGCACTCTCATACAAAACTTCTTCTACCTCTCTCCACATTTGATTAATATCATTGTCTTCAGATTCCATCAAAGTCTACAGGACTAGAAACCTGTTCCTACATTCCCACCGAAACTTCTCCTTCGTGTTCTCATCATTCCTCAGCTCATCAAAATCATAATTATTACCTCCTGTACAATTACCATTAACGTTTCTCTTAAATTTTATTTTAATCTTTGACACAACTGTCAGAACTCCATATTATAATTACAAATCATAATAGATAGATAGATAAATAGATAGATAGACAGACAGATAGAAGCAGCAAGTCAGATGATGAGAAGGTATTGTGTCTGCGAGAATCGAGCAATGCTAAATATGCTGTTACATAGCCTATGATTTCATCATCCTTTGTGTAATTTTAACGCACAGTATGCTGCATGTTTGATCACGAGCGTGTTCTGCCTCAGTCCCCCCTTCTACCGTTATAGTAGAGTAAGTCGTCCTTTCTGTTGTTCAGAGTAGGATTGTCAGCTCTTTGTCCCCTATGACTTCATTTGTGCGTCCTTCTTACAAGTTGTATCAAGCTCTGCTGGCCCCTATATAATGAGCTCAGTCTCTGCATTATTGCCACTTAGATCTGCTCCTCATTTTGCTCACATCTCTGTCCTCCCCTGTACAGTTGTTATTATTGTGAGTGCTCAGGAAGTCTCCAAACATCTAGCAGCTGTATAATTTGAGTATAACTGTTATTGCATTTTTTCTTGTGCTGTGTAGCGTGGGGTGTTAATTCTTAGGCCTAGTGAGGTTTTGTAATTAATGTGAAGTTTTTTGTCAGTCATATTATTAATAATAGTTTGTATCTGTAATAATTTATCTTGCATTAACTGAGCATTGTCCAGTGTATTGTCATTTTATCAGGGCTGACTTAGATAAATTTACTCTTGCTAATTTCGTGTTAATAGAGGCTATTGCAGTTAACCATATATTTAACCTGTTTTTTGCCATTACATTATCTTTATGAGTCCTGAATGTTTTGTTGTTAGTTTGAGCATTAAACTTTAACTTGTAATTTTACCTAACTCTTTTGTTTTGAACCTGGAACTTTACGGGACAGTAGTGATTTTTAGTATTCTCACTTAAAGTGTACATTATCTTTCGCTGTTCCGTTACATAAATTTGGCGACCTCGCCAGGATATTCAGGATATTATCATAAGGATATTGCTTGATATTTTGCGACTGTGATTTATTCATGATGTGTACTATTACTACGCTTGATGAAGCCAAAGATTTTTTGTCAAATGTGCAAACAGTGTGTGATGTAGAAAACAGAACAAAGAATGAACTTAAGCTTGTTGCTCAACAATTGGGAATTGCAGTTCACTCTCATCATTCTAAAGATCAAATTGTTGGCATGATTAATAAAAGCTTGTTTAATGTTACTCCTCCAAATGAGCAAACGCAGATTGAATTAGCTAAGTTACAGCTAGCTCTGCAGGAGGCTCGTGCTAAGGAAGCTGAATTTCAGGCAAATGCTAAGCAGGCGGAGTCTCAGGCTCGTATTCAGGAGGCTGAATTTCAGGCATATGCTAAGGAGGCGGACTCTCAGGCTCGTATTCAGGAGGCTGAATTTCAGGCAAATGCTCGTATTCAAGAGGCACAGGTACAGGCTCAGGCACAAATTGAACTTGCTAGGATTCAGGCAGACCATGAGTATCGCATGAAACAAGGTGGAACTGGATCATCTAGCTCTGATGATTTTGATGTGGCTAAAAATGTTAAACTTGTCCCTCCTTTTAATGAATCTGATTTAACAAAGTATTTTCAGTTGTTTGAGAGGGTAGCTACAGGTTTTAATTGGCCCAAAAGGTATTGGCCAGTACTCCTTCAAACTGTTCTCACCGGTAAAGCTCAAGTAACTTATGCATCTTTGCCTCAGGATCAATCTGATAATTATGATGTAGTTAAGAGCTTGATTCTTAAGGCCTATGAGCTTGTTCCTGAAGCCTATAGAGTAAAATTTAGGACAACTTATAAGCAAGATAAGCAATCCCATGTTGAGTATGCAAAAATCAAAGAAGATCTGTTAGAGCAGTGGTTAAATTCTAAGAATGTGGATTCTGATTTTGACAAATTTAAGCAGATGATTTTGCTGGAGGACTTCAAACGGTGTATTAATAATGATGTAAGCCTATATCTTGATGACAAAAGAATAGATAATTTGTCTGATGCTGCAGTTTTAGCTGATGAATATGTTCTCACTCACAAGAGATATTTTAAAGAAAAAGGGAAAGCTGAGAGTAAGTACGTTGCCTCTACTCAGAGTACAGGTAACAGGAAAGAGAATAAAGATGATGTTTCTCAGGAAGTAAATACCAGCTTCACCTCTAGATTTCAGAAAAGTAAATGTACTTATTGTAGTAAGCTTGGTCATACTACGGAGAAATGTTTCAGGAGACAGCGTGATGTGAACAAAAAGGAGTCTTTAAATATTCAGTCAATTGGTCTAGTGTCCACTCTTGAGAGTTCCCAGAATGCTTTAACTAAGTTAACTGAACCTGCTTTGAGGGGTAACTTAAATTCTCAGGATGGAGCTCCTCTTTTGAGCAGTAACGTGGGTGACACTCTCAAGAGTTCATGTGCTAATTTCCTGTCTGATGGTTTTGTCAGTCCTCTGGACAGTAATGACAGGAAATCAGTTAAAATATATTGTGATACAGGTGCTTGCCAATCCCTTATGCTGACCAGTGTTCTAGGCTCTAATGTTAATTCCTCTGATGAAACTGTTATCTTACAAGGCGTAGGGAATAATTACTTCTCTGTCCCTCTGTGCAGAGTGTATTTAGAGTCTGGTTTTGTTAATGGTTCCGTTATGGTTGGGTTGGTTGAGACACTCCCAATGTCAGGTGTAACTTTCTTACTTCGAAATGATATTGGTGGAAGTCAAGTGTGTCCAGCTCCTCAGTTGTCTAGTGAGCCAGTGGCTGGTGCCCAGGATTGTGATGTCCCTGATGTGTTCCCTGCATGTGCTGTCACTAGGGCTAAGTCTAAAGTTACTGGTGATTTAGAGGATAATGATGATGATGATGTTATCCTAGCTGACACTTTTCTTGCTAATTTGGACCACTCACCAGATGAGGCAGTACCCCGTAGTGTTGATAATTTGTCCGTCAAGAGTTGGTTGAGTTGCAGGTTGCTGACCCTGAGTTGAAAGGTCTAGCTGACTCTGCTTGCAGTGAGGAAGAGTCAGCTGGTGCTTCTACTTGTTATTATATAAAGTCAGGAGTACTTATGAGGAAGTGGAGACCCCCAACAGCATCAGCCGACTGTGAATGGGAGGTTGTACATCAAGTCGTCATCCCTCGTGTTTGTAGGCAGGATATCATTAGAGTGGCTCATGATTCCAGTTTGGCAGGACACCTTGGAGTGAGGAAGACTGTGGCACGCATTTTGAAACACTTCTACTGGCCAGGTATCTTCAGGGATGTTTCCTGGTATTGTAAGTCTTGTCACACCTGTCAAGTTGTGGGGAAGTGTAATCAGACCGAAAAGGTTGCACCTCTAGTTCCCATTCCTCCTTTTGAGCCGCCTTTCACCCGTGTGTTGGTGGATATTGTGGGCCCTCTTCCTAAGACTTCTTCAGGATTTTCTTATGTGTTGACCCTGATTGATATGGCTACTCGTTATCCTGAAGCCATTCCACTTAGAAATATCTCAGCAAAGAACGTGGTTAAGGAAATGCTAGGGTTCTTCACAAAGTTTGGTCTGCCCAAGGAGGTACAGTCAGACCTGGGAAGTAATTTCATGTCAAATGTTTTCAAGCAGTCTCTGAAAGAGTTGGGCATCACCCAGATCACGTCTTCAGCTTACCATCCCCAGACCCAAGGAGCGTTGGAGAGATATCATCAAACACTCAAATCGATGCTCAAGAAATACTGTTTGGAACATCAGAAAAACTAGGATAAAGGTCTTCCATTTGTTGTGTTTGCTGCAAGAGAATCTCCAAATGAATCACTGGGCTTCTCACCTTTTGAACTACTGTTTGGCCATGAAGTAAGAGGACCCCTTAAGCTACTCAAGGAATGCTGGCTGTCAGAGGAAGATGACGTCAACCTGCTGGAGTATGTGATGAAGTTCAAAGAACGGCTGTCCACTGCTTTACAGCTGGCGAGAGATAATTTAGGAGCTGCTCAGAAGATGAAGACTTGGTATGATAAGAAGTCCAGGTTACGCCACTTTCAGCCAGGTGATCAGGTTTTGATTCTGCTACCAGTGCATGGGCAACTTCTTCAAGCCAAGTTTAGTGGTCCTTATTTCGTGGAGAAGAAACTCAGTGATGTCAACTATCTCATCGCCACACCAGATCGTAGAAAGAACAAGCAACTTTGGCACATCAACATGCTAAAGTTATATCACAGGCGGGACGAAAATAACCCAGTCTGCACTGTAGCTGTTCCACCCGAGTCTGCAAGTGAAGTTCTCCCATGCAGCATGAGCCTGAGTGATAGTTTGGGGAAGAATCCTGATATCATGAATGATCTCCAGACTAAGCTTTCTCATCTACCTCCCGAGGAAAGGCAGGAGTTTTCGGCATTACTGCAGGAGTACCCACAAGTGTTCCGTGCCACTCCAGGAAGAACCACTGTGTTGATGCATGATGTCGATGTTGGAGACGCAAAGCCAATTAAACTGCCTCCTTACCGTGTGAACCCAGTGAAAGTTCCTCTCATCCAGAAGGAGCTTGGCTACCTGTTGGACCACAAGATGATTGAGCCCTGTCAGAGCGAGTGGAGTTCTCCTGTCACTCTAGTCCCTAAGCCAGGTGGGTCACAGCGGCTTTGCATCGACTACAGACGTGTTAATCAGATAACCAAAACAGACACTTACCCTCTCCCTCGTGTGGAAGATTGCATAGACAAGATCGGAAAGGCTAGGTACATAAGTAAGTTTGATTTGTTAAAGGGATACTGGCAAGTACCTATGACTGAACGTGCTAGGGAGATCTCATGTTTTGTAACACTAGGAAAGACTTTTGCATGTTCTGTAATGCCATATGGTATGAAGAATGCACCAGCCACATTTCAGAAGCTCATGAATGTTGTAACAGAGGGTTTGGCAGGGTGTGTTGTTTATATTGATGACGTATTAATCTTCAGTGACAACTGGAAAGATCACCTATGCCATGTCAGTAAATTTCTTGAGCGTTTGGTTCAGGCTAATCTTGTAGCTAATTTATAAAAGTGTGAGTTTGGTCAAGCTAAAGTTCAGTACCTTGGGTATGTAATTGGTGATGGACATGTTGCACCACCAGCAGCTAAGGTTCAGGAGGCGGATACTGAAAGCTCAAAAATCCTCGCAAATCCACCATCTTTGGGCGTAAGAGCAACTTTTCACTTAAGTGCATATTTTGAAGCTTTAGAAAACGAGCAAAAACCCTCTGCGGCGATATCAATTCTCCTCGTAGAGTTGCGCCATGTGAGGGGCAGCCCTAAGTACATCGTAAGCCTTATAACTCACCTATTTTTACAAATGTTGTAGCTCAAACATCCCTCAAATCCTGAGAATTAAATCATGCATCAATTAATCCTTAAGTGCATACAACTGTTGCGATTCTTCAAAAAATAATAAGTACAAGTGGCATCAGACCGTCGTAGACGATGCCAAAATACAATAACGGAGCAAGTACTACTTCGACATATGTGGTAAAACTAGCATTGTCAGCCAATATTGCCTTTACTACAAACAAATTATAGCCTATTGATACAATGTTCACAAAAATTCGATTAAACAAGCCACTGCTAAGAAGAAACTCATCTAAAATATGGTGATAGCCTACATGACACAATGTCGAAAAAATAATGAATCAGTGCACTTATTTCTTCCTCAGAGAAGTTCACTGCCCTTCTGTACATATTTTGGTGGTCTTCCACTGCTTCAATACTGTCTTAGAAATTATGACTGGCGGTGTGGAAACATCGTCTGCTACCACTATGACGTCATACTCCGGTGTACTGTGATTGGTTACTCAGGTTTAAATAGAGAAACTTTCCGCTCCTTGATTGGCCAACATTTGCCCTGGCGCAACCTGGTGTTGGTCTTAAGATTGTCGTACAACACTCTCCAGAATACCACTTATCAAAACCTCGTATGCACATCGCAAAAGTTCTAGCAGATTTTCTCGTAACCCAGGCACCTTTCAGAATCCGCCCCCAGGTTATAAGTGATCTTCCCAGACCTAAAAGTAGGAAAGAGCTACAAAGATTTTTGGGAATGGTAGGTTATTACCGGAGATTTGTTCTTAACTTTTCAATTCTTGTATCACCACTTACAGACCTACTGAAAAAGGGAGTTAAATTTGTCTGGACCGATAACTGTGAATCCTCTTTCAACAAACTTAAAGTTATCCTATTAAGTCAGCCAGTGCTCGCTACTCCAAATTTTGCTAAGCCTTTTAAGATGGCTGTTGATGCAAGTGATACAGGAGCTGGGGCTGTTTTGCTGCAAGAGGATGATCAGGGTATTGAACACCCTGTGTCTTGCTGCAGTGGGGGGTTCACTCCACCTCAAGAGAACTACTCAACTATTGAGAAAGAGCTTTTGGCCTTGATTTTGGGTTTACAGCATTTTTCATTTTATTTGTGTTCTGGTTTTGACCCCATAGTCATTTATACCGATCGTAACCCACTGAAATTCCTTAGTAAGTTTAAAGATAAAAATCAGAGATTGACAAGATGGAGTCTACTTCTTCAGGAGTATTCATTAGACATACAACATGTCAAGGGGAAAGAAAATGTTATTGCAGATTGCTTATCTAGACTTTAGACAGGTTGTTTTAGAGTAATAAGAAATTTCCTTTGTAAATTTCTTTTTCTTTGTGGGGAGGTGTTACATAGCCTATGATTTCATCATCCTTTGTGTAATTTTAACGCACAGTATGCTGCATGTTTGATCACGAGCGTGTTCTGCCTCAGTCCCCCCTTCTACCGTTATAGTAGAGTAAGTCATCCTTTCTGTTGTTCAGAGTAGGATTTTCAGCTCTTTGTCCCCTATGACTTCATTTGCGCGTCCTTCTTACAAGTTGTATCAAGCTCTGCTGGCCCCTATATAATGAGCTCAGTCTCTGCATTATTGCCACTTAGATCTGCTCCTCATTTTGCTCACATCTCTGTCCTCCCCTGTACAGTTGTTATTATTGTGAGTGCTCAGGAAGTCTCCAAACATCTAGCAGCTGTATAATTTGAGTATAACTGTTATTGCATTTTTTCTTGTGCTGTGTAGCGTGGGGTGTTAATTCTTAGGCCTAGTGAGGTTTTGTAATTAATGTGAAGTTTTTTGTCAGTCATATAATTAATAATAGTTTGTATCTGTAATAATTTATCTTGCATTAACTGAGCATTATCCAGTGTATTGTCATTTTATCAGGGCTGACTTAGATAAATTTACTCTTGCTAATTTCGTGTTAATAGAGGTTATTGCAGTTAACCATATATTTAACCTGTTTTTTGCCATTACATTATCTTTATGAGTCCTGAATGTTTTGTTGTTAGTTTGAGCATTAAACTTTAACTTGTAATTTTACCTAACTCTTTTGTTTTGAACCTGGAACTTTACGGGACAGTAGTGATTTTTAGGATTCTCACTTTAAAGTGTACATTATCTTTCGCTGTTCCGTAACAATGTTTACACACTCTAACTCAAGGAATGCTTTATAGGCACACGACAGCGCCTAGTGACCATACACACACATACACACATACACACAGGTTTCTAGAACTTTCCAACCACAGTGTAACACACGTGATATGACCCCTGCTACACCAGAATTTAGGAAGTAGAGCTGCTAGCCATAGAACCGACAGGTAGTAGAGAGAAGGAGCCTAGAAACATGGAAGAGAGAGAGAGAAAGAGAGCGAGACAAGGAGGTAGCTCGCGGGAATCTACTTATACTTCACTCGTGTGTGAGAGACTTTGTTAATATTTCCAAGACAAATAAAAATAGTCCCATACTAATCCTTACCTCTCCTCTCACTGATGACAAAAAGGTAACGAAGATTATCTACTTACAAAACTACTCAAGTATAACAACCGCTCGTCTACAAGTCTAATATATATATAACTAATCTACAAAATATCACTACAAGTTTCTACAAAGTTATTGTGAGACAACAAGTTGATGATCACTACCTATATCTGCCCCCCTCCTTACGCAAATATCTTGCAAATAACTCCTATGCCTTCTGCTAATTGCAATGTGGTCAATCTGGTTACAACATTTACCACATGGTGAAATCCAAGTAGTCTTATGTATTTTTCTATGCTCAAAGATAGTTCCACCAATTATATGGTCATTTGCCAAACAAAAGCTTCCAAGTCGCACCCCATTTTCGTTTCTTATACCAACACCCTCCTTACCCATACAATCTTCAAAGCCATTCCTACTACTGCCAACAATCGCATTAAAATCACCAATGCAAACTAACACATCATGTCTTGCCACTCTCTCTCTCTCTCTCTCTCTCTCTCTCTCTCTCTCTCTCTCTCTTTATATGTATATATACACAACATGAAATGAGGTGTCTGGAAATAAGTATAAATCTAGACTGTGGAGCCGTTTTTTGTTCAATACGCCATCAGAAAAATACACAAGCACTCGTACAAGTATTACTTATGTTTGCTTATTTGCATTTCTTTTTACACGAAAAGAGAATAAAACGAACTTGGGTGACTGACTCGCGTGCTGCGACAGTTGATGACAATTCCATGACCTTCCGGCACCTTGTCCTTCCAAAGGACTGCCCAAAAACCACACCAGAATTATGACGCCATCTGTCAACAGTATTCAGGGTACCTCAGGCAGTTTCATGCACAGACCACAAATATGAAGGTCATTGTTATCTTTAACGACATCTGATGCAAGTAAGTCCTTTTTCGCCTACAGCTTAAAAAGTGTTTCTTCTTGAATTAGGGTTAGTTCAGTTTTCCGGGATAAATTCTGCAAAGATCACTTGTAATCCCGAGCATTCCATTTAAGTGAGATGGTGCTACTACTTTGGATTCTAGGTAATTGAAACTTAAATGGAAGAGGGACTTTGGAAACAGTATAAAATTCTGAAAATGTCTATTGTTGCTGGTTTTTAAACAGGATAAGATTCTGAAGAATGTGTTTGCTGTTGTTTTTGCTGTTGCCGTTGTTGTCGTTTAACCCGGTCTGTCGGGTCCAGCAGATCCGTCGACCATTGGTAAACAACTGCTTCTGTGCAGTACATACGAGTACATCATATAGGGAACCGGCGTCCCCTTGTGATAGACAGCTCCTCGCCAGGATCAGACCAAGGTCATTGTCCCCGGCGAGGCAAAGGGAAATATGAGGAGATTTGTCTCCTGAGAGGACGCGCTAGCTGCTTCGTTTTACCCAGGGCGCAAAGCTCCACCATGTGTAAGCTCCTCGTCAGCTCTCATATGTGTTTGTTTTCAGTACAATGAAGAAAGTATGTGCTTTACTCACTACTTTTGGTGTTGATAAAACGGCAAGGTATTACTAGATTCCCTTCCCATTTGACTTCAACATGTTATGTCACAGTCCACCACTTCTCCATGACAAAAGGAAAGGATGTTGTCTGCTTGTGATCTTTCGTTTGCCGTCTGTTTATCACTGAACTCGAATGGAACTTCTTCACGCATTGATACCTGCTGGCTGTGAATTATTGTACAACATAAAATTTATAAGTAAATGAAAGCTTTACCTAAAAACCAAAACAAGAAAAACTAGAAGGGCATTCATTGGAGCGCATCTCTCCAACAAGGGCAACGTAATTTCCAGACATCTCTTCATAATTGTTTTAAGTTTCCTCTTCACTGATTAAGATTTCACAGAAAATGTTTTCTGGACCCAGAATCTGTAGTACGACCTGGATTGGTCACAAAAGTTAATCGATTGTTCCCTGCGAAATGGGCTATCTACCTACCAAATTTGGTCCAAATTTCTCCGTTAGTTATTGAGCATTCCTACTAACAGAAAATCTAACAAACAAACAGGGGTGAAAACATACTCTCCTTGTCGGAGAGAACAATAACTTGAAACTCTATTGCTGTGTGAATTCATTTTTATTATATTTACTGACAGATGTCTTGCACCATTGGATAATGAGTTCAGGAGGCTCAAGGAAAAAAAAGTCAGCATTCATTCATCAGAGTGCTGAGATATTACACTTGACTTAAGAAATAAACTACACCTACAACAAAGAAAGCAATGTCTGTCCCTCTTGTATACGGTCATTCGTGTATTGGAGCCTAAGGGAATAACGATGCACCACCTATTGGCTGATCAGAGACTGAACGGAGCATGCGGATGTGACTCATTGTTTGGCTAGGCCTTCGTACGCCAGGTGAAAAAACGTAACCCAGAATGCTATGTGGGGTCTTCAAAGACCCCAACTTAATTTTTGGATTTCTTCCATATACACAAAGTTACAAATGTCAGATTTTGTACATATATTGCACAGGACAAGGCACGTTTAGCCAATCCACCATGTGTCTTTTTTGTTTTTTATCATTGTGTGTGTGTGTGTGTGTGTGTGTGTGTGTGTGTGTGTGTGTGTGTGTGTGTGTGTGTGTGTGTGTGTGTGTGTGTGTTAATAAAAGTAAAATTTCTATGATTTTTTTTCAAAAATTTTGAATGTTTACACATGTAATGAATAATGTGGCATATAGTTTTTGGTTACATCATTCTTATTCATTCAGCATGCACTTAATAGTGAAATAAATGTATTATCAGTTATAATACTACCTGTATAGAAAAAAATATCGTGAAAATAAAATTAAGCAAAAAATTTGATTGACTATGTTCAGAACATAAAAAAGATTGACATTTACATGCAGAAAACCCCTGAATGAATTATAAATCAAATAAACATAAACAAGAATGACATATTTGTAATCAGGAAACCCCTGAATGATTATAACATCAGATAAATCACTGCAGGTGTCATTACCAGCATCAGAAATGAATCTTCTACAATTCTCCCCCGCTGACTGTAGATTATCTCAACATTCAGTGACATAGTCAATAATATCTTGAATCTGAAAAAAAAAAAGTTACACGGAACTCTAGGTGGAAGTACCGGACGACCCACAATGAAGTTTGCGCCCTCCAAACCCCTGAACTATATGAGTCTTTCCACTCAAATGTTGTGTACTTATACACTGGCCAAAGACAAAGTCATGGTTCACCAGATCCCTAAAACAATAAGTAGCTGAATGGCGTCATTTAAAAAATGTGTCGGGGTCAATCTGACACCACATTGCATACGAAGGGCTAGAACAGCAAGCGGATTTACGGGAATAATTTTGGTTCCTCCCATTAACTAAGAGTATAGTCAGAAAAGACAGCTGGAACGTACTGTGCTGGATGAAAAGGTGGGTTACTGGAGGACAAAACAAACTTTTAACCTTCCTATGTGCAGCCAAAGTTAATATATTTCCAGAGACAGGCTTATATCATCAGTGATTCATTAAATCTGCGTAAAGTAGTAACTGGAGTCTTCCAAACATGGTTATAAAATCTTAACTAACTCGGAACTAGAAACGATCTGCATTTGATTATATTACACAATACCCTTAGCCCCTGACTGCCGGGTTGGACTAACGCAAAAGACGTGAGGGGAGGCCGCCGGATGTCGATAGGAACTGCAGTTACTTTCATGGCACAGTCTGAAGTGACCACCACTTAATCTAAGCACCAAAAGCTAGGGAGAGACTCCTGCCAGCCGAGGGAATACCTCAGTCGACTCTGTGACTTTGCCATGTGTAAGACAATGTTTTCTTAACCCTTCGCGTCCAATTCCGTTTCTGTCTAATTTGGACCTTTGCCCCATCCTCCCCTGCCAAGCCATTTTCCAAGGATACTAGGAACGGACTCAGTGATAGTGCCTTGGATGCCACGGTGTCTAGTTCATATAGTAATGGAGATGATATCAAGCTGAGAGTGAAGCCATAGTCTGGGCTGCGTGCACATGCACGAATACATCCTGCTTCTCATGCCAAAAACTGTTCCTCTTCCTCACGTTGTTACTCATCGACGCGACGACCTACAGACATGAGGATACTTTCATTCACAAGAAGAATAGTTGGTGATATGGTCTTTAATTTGTTTCCCTAACTGCTATGGTTTCCGAAATAGGCTATTTTTGGAAAAATGTCCATACTGAGAGAACTACTGCGCTATAAACAGCCCGGCGTTTAGGGGTTAGAAGACGGAAAACCGCTCCGAAACTGAAAATAATCATCTGACTGTGACAGGAAAGTTAATTAAGACTTTTTCAGTCCTGAAATGGTTACTGGACATTGCCTTTATTCCTAAGAAAATGGAAAGCCTCTCTTACGCAGAATAAAATCGTCTGACGGGAGAAACAGTTACCGTACACCTTAGTGATTCATCTATATATTGAGAACGACACGTTAATCAAAAACAGATGAACGTTTCTGGGTTTATTCATTCTAAGCAGATGAGGTACACTTGCAGAACACAGACCTCTCTCTCACGGTAACTCTGTCCTTCACTCACTACTAGGCTACTCGTTCTCTGGCTGATTAATGCTCACTTTCTGACTTTGGTTGACTACTCTGTCTTCACTGATTACTCTCACTTTTTGACTCACTCTGTCACTGATTCAGTGACTGTTTACTGGTGAAAAACACAACCCACTCTGTCTGTCACTCGTGGCTAACTGACTAAAAACTCAACTGTCTGGCACATTGCTACAAGTAGAAAGCAAGGTGGGCCCCTTAATTACACCCCCCCCCCTTGGCTCCCCCTACTAGCGCATTCCAGAATAGTCAAGTAAAGAACCCACATTTTCTGACTCCATAATGCACATTCTAGAGCCTAGGAGAGAACTAGTTTTCCCACACACAAATACACTTAAATTAACAATATACAATAACAATATTGACGTGGCCGTCAGATAGACAGAAAATAAAATAGTACCGAAATCTCCAGAACGCTCTTCAGATCTCTAGATACAAACACTACCCTAATTTTACTGGCATAACACAGTCCCTCCCTCAAAAGTGTCATCCCTGACACAGCCACCTAATCCTAACTGTATATAAGTATATAAAGCATAAACTTCCAGACCAATGGGTCACTGCCATTGTCTTTTCTGTGTAGGTCCCACGGCGTGATAAGTTGCATCACCAGTGCTGTCAACTGTCATCCTCATGGGCCCTCCTCTCAACTCCAGTGTCCAGTAGGTCCTCAACTCCCTTCCAAGAGCACTCACCAGGTTAATGATATCCCCTGAGGAAAATACATAAGAGTGCATCACAAAGAGCCCCTCCAGCGGCTCCATCACATGGCTTCTTCAGACACTGGGCACTCTTGGCAAAGTGGTAGTGTAGTTCTTCCTTGGGCTTAACCACTCTCTTCCTGCATACAATAATTGGTGGCTCCTGATAAGCTTCTTGGAGTATTCTCACCACCGTGGCCAGATGTATATCCTTGGGATAAAGTGAATAGTTGGCTATGACAATGGGTACGTTTGCTGCATAGTCAACTAAGGTCCTGTCCACCACCACTCCCCCTTCTGTCATCCCATGGCTCCTGTGCTCCATCATTCCCAGGGAAATGTGCAGCATGTTGTAGATCTTGCAAGGCATCAGCATCTCTGACTCAGGGGGGATAACTGTAGACAGTCTGGTTGTCTCATTTCCATGTTCCACGGCCCTCAGCAGAGCACTCCTCACTTTCAGCTGCATTTACATCGACTGGAAGTTAACCAGTGGATTGTGCAATTACTTTTCTTTATCCCACCCCGTGGTGTGAAAAAAAACGAAGGAAAAAAAGTTTTTTTAAGTTTTTGTTTATTATAAAGTTAAAGATGAATATCCATGGCATCATCTGGTGAAAAGAAAAAAATCTCTCTCTCTCTCTCTCTCTCTCTCTCCCCGTCTTTGCGTAGGGCCATGCGTTAGTTTACGTAGGGGGGTAGTGAAAAAATGAAAAAAATCATTTTTTTTTTTTTTATTATATACTGAGGTTTAAAATCTAGGGCGTCAAATGGTGAAAAAATAATCTCTCTCTCTCCGTCTTTGCGTAGCACCATGCGTAAGTTTGCTAGGGGTCGAGTTGTTTACGGTGATGCACGTCCAGCACAGCCTGAGCTGTGGCTCGCAATGCAATGCTACCCAGTCTGAGCTGTGGCTCGCAATCCACGGGTTAAGCAGGCAGCAACGAGACACCAGGTACCCCAGACCCAAGAGGCAGAGATCTCTAATGTCAGCAACACACACGGCCAGGGTCCCTTCCTACCCCTCTCCCACACCCCAACACCGATGAGTCCCCTAGACCCAGTGCAGCACCCTGTAACTCCCCACAGCTCTTGCAATATCTCTGGAAGCTGCCTATGATTCGCCACTTCCAGCTGCCTCCCTAAATCTGTGTCAATAACCGGCATGGTACTGTACTCCCTCAGTTTCACAATCTCCTTCTGCACACCTGTCACTGGCACCTTACGGGTGTGCTGGGTGTTGACCCTCATCCAAGCACAATTCAAGGACTTCTACACCGTCCCTCACACTTTGTACATCACTTCTCATTCTTTCCTCCAGTATACAGGAACTCTCTTTCCTTGCTTCTTCTATCTGGTTGCTTAATCTCTCTGCCTTGCTGTACATTACTTCTTGTTGTGCTTCTTGATATTTCTTTTCTTCTTCATAATATTTCTTTTTTTCTTCTCACTGCTTTCGTTTGTTCTTCATATTTCTTTTCCTTTTCAAAATATTTTTGTGTTCTACCTGTGCTGTTCTCTGAACATTACAAGTATGTCTTTTTTTTGTTGTTGTTGTTCATGCTGTACTTTCAACATTGAGAGCATATCTGCCTGAGATACATCCACCGTTTTGAAAGCCTGTCCACACGTCTCCATCTCTCAAAATGCATCCCTACACCTGTCCCCACACCTGTCGAGGTTCGTTTCATTACTAACATCAGTTGCTACACCCGTAGTAGTTCTTTGATGCATCGAGAATCATACGTAGACAGGTCAGGTGTCTAATCAAAGGCAGATGAACTCTTCAGGGTTTGATTCCTTCTAAGCACAGCTGAGGCACGTTTATAAAACACTGAGTTTTCTCTTTCACGTTAACTCTGTCCTTTACTTACTACTAAGCATTCACTGGCTAACAAATTCTTGCATACTGACTGGCTGTCTGGTCCATCCTTCACTAATTATTCTCACTGTTTGACTCACTGCCTCTGTCACTGATTCGCTGACTGTTCACTAGCAAAAAACACAGCTCACTCCATCTGTTACTCATGGCTAACTGATTAAAAACTCAACTGTCTAACACACTTTCAGTGGCATATTGCCATCAAGCCAGGCAGGCCTGTTGATATACCCCCCTCCCGGCTCCCCCTGCTAGCACAGTCCAGAATATTCTAATAAAGAACTCATTGTCTGGTGCAATAATGCACATTGTAGATCCTAGGAGAGAACTCACATTTTCTCACACAATAACACACTTAAACTAACAATATACAAAAACAATAATGACAAGAACTAATTCCTACCATAAGATAGAGAGAAAACAAAACAGATGCTGACATCTCCAGAATGATCCTCACATCTCCAGATACAAACACTACAATAATCTTACCGGCATTACAGTTGTTTAGATTTTCCCTTCAATGGTCAGGAGGTATGTTTGCAGGTTTTGATTATACTTCATCGTTGTTTATGTCTGACGACCGTCACAGTTTATATATATATATATATATATATATATATATATATATATATATATATATATATATATATATATATATATATATATATATATATATATATATATATATATATATTTAACAAAGTATGAAATTGACTTCATTATAGCAGATAAGAATAACACGATCACAAATGTCACAGTTATCAACAAAGTAAATATTGGTAGTGATCATAGAATGGTGGGTTGCACAGCCAGATTCAATTTCAGAAATGAAAGAAAGATGATGATTAAAAATAAAAAGATATGCCCAATAATAGTAAATGAAAACAAAGCAGCCTTTCAGTTAGAAATAAGGAACATATTTCAGGCTCTAAGTAATGCTGAATGTGACAATGATGAGCTGAATGACAGACTAACAAAAGTGCTAAGAGAATCAGCAGAGGTAGTAAGAAAACCTAATACAACCAAAGCCAAGAAGTATTCAGAAAAGACACTCGACCTTATTAAAAAACGAAAGGAAATGAAAGTAAATACAAAGAAAGACGATATAAAACGAGCGGAATTAAATAAGTTTATCAACAAAAGACAAAGAGAAGAAAAAAGAAAGAGAAACATGGTTCAGATCAAAGAAATCATCAAAAATGGAAAAAGTCTGAAACAGGTCCGAAGCAAAATGCCACTAGGAAAGCAACAAATGACATCACTGAAAGCAAAAAACGGTGAAATCATTAAATGCAAAGATAAGATGATGAAGAGGGTTGAAGATTTTACAAAGAACTGTATGCATCAAAGACAGTAGTACTAATAGCTAACTTTTCAGTTGACACAAGTGAAATACCTGAGGTAACACCAGACGAAGTAAAATAATATTTGTCTTAAAAATATGAAAAGAGGGAAGGCTCCGGGAGAAGATGGAATAGTAACAGATTTACTTTTGGATGCCGGAGTAAAAGTACAAAATAGGCTTGCTCACTTATTTAACCACTGCATAAAACAGAAGCAAATTCCCAAAACATGGTGTAATGCAACAGTTATTTTACTCTACAAAAAAGGTGACTCAAAAGATCTTAGTAACTATCGACCCATTAGCTTATTATCAGTCATTTACAAACTCTTCACTAAAGTCCTTACGAACAGAATAACAACAATTTTGGAGGAAAAAAAAAACTCGTGAACAGGCAGGATTCCGAAGAGGGTATTCGACCATTGATCATCTACATACAATGAACCAGCTAATTGAGAAAACTATAGAATATAATAAACTACTGTGCTTAGGTTTTGTTGATTACGAAAAGGCTTTCGACTCAGTGGAGCACATAGCAATTATAAATTCATTGCGAGAACAAGGAGTGAATGAGAACATTGTAAACCTGCTCGAAACATATATAAAGAGGGAACTGCTACAATTAAATTACATAAGGACTCAGAAAAAATTAAGATTGATAAGGGCGTGCGTCAGGGAGATACAATTTCACCAAAATTATTTACAGCATGCCTAGAAAGTATTTTCAGAAAGCTAGACTGGGAAAACAAAGGAGTGAACATTGATGGAGAAAAGCTAAACCATTTAAGATTTGCACATGACATTGTCCTAATCTCAGACACAGCGGAGGCCTTGCAAGAAATGTTAAATGACCTGAACAGAGAAAGTCTGAAAGTAGGACTGAAGATGAACCGAAGTAAAACTAAAGTTTAATCCATAAACACCAAAAAAGAGTCATCAGAATAAGCGATGAAATTCTTGAAGAAGTTGAGGAGTACAACTACTTGGGACAAATACTAAAATTAACGAAAGATCATTATAGCGAAATAAAAAGACGCATTACAACTGGATGGAAAGCTTTCGGTAAACACAGAGACATTATGAAAAGTAGCTTGCCAGTTTGTATGAAACGAAAAGTATGTAACGAATGCATAATTCCAGCTATGACGTATAGTTGTGTGACCTGGAAACTGACAAAATCAATGGAAAATAAATTAATCCGTTCTCAGAGAGCAATGGAAAGGTCAATGTTGGGAAAATCTTTAAGAGACAAGAAAAGATCAACTTGGGTGAGAGAGCAGACTAAAGTCAAAGATATTGTGGGGGTTATAAAGGAACAGAAATGGAGGTGGGCAGGCCATATAGCAAGAATAAGGGATAACCGATGGAGCAAGAGGCTTACTGACTGGACACCAAGAGAATGTAAGCGTAGCAGAAAAAGACCAGACAGGAGATGGAGAGATGAGATAGAGAAATTTGCAGGGAAAACTTGGCAAAGATTGGCTCAGTCAAGGAATTCGTGGAAAAGGTTGGGGGAGGCCTTTGTTCGGCAGTGGACTAGTTATGGCTGATGATGATGATGATGATATATATATATATATATATATATATATATATATATATATATATATATATATATATATATATATATATATATATATATATTTGAAATTCATTCATTACTTATTGTTACTAATTTTCCACTTTCAGTGGGGAATATCCAGACAAATATTAGGGAAGTGGAAGGAATGAAGTCAGCCTCTACATCCACTATACTAGACAACATTATCAGCATTTTACGTAGGATCCACAATAAACAAAACGTCACACTGCAAGTTCTGACGTGGATCACACTAGTTGTCCGATACCTACTTAGCTTGATGCTGAGAATGCTGACAGTGAGGAACGTGATCCTGAAGCCAGGCTGTACAGAATTGTAATTGTCTGTGCTTTGGTTTGCAGATGATGAAGTGCTGTTAGGAGATAAGGAATGTAAGTGATAAAGTTTGGAATAGGAATCAAAGGCATGACGTCAAACTGCACGATGGGACTAACTGGTATGTCAGTGAAAAATATCTAGGTACTCATGTGTTTAGTCTGTCATGTAATAACAAAAGAAAAATGCTAATATGAATAGGCACAGCAACGAAGGAACATGGCAAGGGCTGAGAGTAATAACAGATAGCTGAAACCGACGCCCTAATCTCGCAAAGGGTGGCCGCAGACAAAACGCCTCCAAGTCGCTCTGTCACCCACCATTTGACTACCCTCCCCCCAACTCACCCCCCCCCTCCCTCATATACCTCTCAACTCCATCCCTCCACCTCATCCTCGGTCTACGCCTCCCTCTCCCTCCCTCCACCTCACCTACATACACCCTCTTAGTCAGTCATTCATTCTCCATTCCCTTCACATGTCCAAAACACCTCAGTGTATTTCTCCTAATCTTCTCAACCACATCCACATCCACCCCACAACGTTCCTTCACTTCTTCATTCGTCAACCTGTTCCTCCACGTCACTCCACATGCTCCTCTCAAGTAACTTATTTCCATTGCTCTCACTCTTGACTTGTTCCCCTCTTGCAAGGTCCACGCCTCGCTTCCATACGTCAGGGTAGGGATCACAATACTATCATGTAGTGACTTCTTAACTTCCATACTCACATCCCTAATTCTCATCACTGCTTTCAGTGTACCAACAACCTTCCTTCCCTGCTGTACCCTTTCACGCACTTCATCCCCCAAACTTCCATCCTTACTCATCACACTGCCCAAGTACTTGAATGCACTCACATTCTCCATATCCTCACCATCCAACCTCACTGCACAATCTGTGACTTCATTCCTCTCAAACACCATAACTTTACTTTTGTTTAAATTAACGTTCAGATTCCTCCTCCTACACACTGTCCCAAATTCATTCATCAAACCTTGCAACTCCCATTCATCTTCACTCAACAATACTGTATCATCAGCAAATAGCAACACCGGAAGCTTCCAAATCTCACCCTTATTCATTAGAGCCACCCTCACATCCACTGCCCTACCTTGCACCTCCTTTACAACCCCATCCATGTATATATTAAACAGCCATGGAGACATCACACAACCCTGTTTCAGTCTCACATTGAAATCAAAGAACTCACTCAGCTCACCATCCACTCGCACCGTAGCCCTAGCTCCCTCGTACATACTCTTCACAGCACTCAACAATTTCCCCTCCACTCCATATATTCTTAATACCTTCCACATACCTTGCCTATCTATTCTGTCATAAGCTATCTCCAAGTCCATGAAGGCAGCATACACTTTCCTTCCCTTCTCTAGATACTTCTCCACTAAACATCTTAGAACAAATATCTGATCTACACACCCTTTTCCCTTCCTAAATCCCCCTTGTTCTTCTCCAACTAGCTCCTCTGTCATATGCCTAACCCTATCAATGAGTATTCTACCATATATTTTGCCAGTCACACTAAGAAGGCAAATACCCCTATGGTTACCATATACTTCTCTCTCCCTTTTTCCTTTGTATAAAGGAACAATTATATCTGATTTCCAGTCCTCTGGAACCCTTCCCTCTTCCCAAGCCAATCTACACAACTTCCATATCCACTCCACAACAATCTCACCCCCATACCTAAGCATTTCACCAAACACTCCATCAATTCCTGGGACCTTTCCCAACTTAATCTTCTTCATCGCTTCCATTACTTCCGCCCTACTGATCTCTTCCTCCCTCCTCTCATCTCTTCTTCTCCCAGCCATTCCTCAGCCACTTATACTCGCACTGCTCTCACTCTCTATATTCAACAAATCCTCAAAGTGCTCCTTCCATCTCCTCAATTTCTCTCTCTTCACCAACAATCCATTATTCCTATCTTTCACTCCCCTACCATTTCCCCTTTCACACTGCCTTACTTTCTTTACCTCCTTCCAAAACAATTTCTTACTCTCCCTCCATTTCACACTCAGATTCCTCCCAAACTCTTCATCCACTTTCTTCTTACTTTCCTTCACCAGTCTCTTAATCTCCCTTCTCCTGCTCACATATACCTCTCTCTTCTCTCTCTCATCTTCTCCGCTACCTCTACTCGCTAACCATTCACTATATGCCTTCTTCTTTTGTTCCACAGCTCGTTTCACCTCATCATTCTACCATGCTGTCCCTTGCACACCCTTGCATCTCCTCCTCACTCCACAAACCGCCTCACACGCTGCGCCTATCTCTTCTGTGAATATCTTACATACGTCTTCCACCCCTTCCATCTGCTCTAGCTCATACCTTCCCAATCTTTCTTCCACTATGCTTTTATACTCTGTCATTTTCTCACTATCTTGCAACTTCTCCACTCTATGCACAGGAGTTGCTTCCTCCTATCTTCCCCTTCGTCTCCTCAACCACTTTCTTTGCAGCTCTACCTTGGCTTCATCACTAAGTGATGGTCCGAGACTCCATTCCCCCACCCTCTCCACACTCTTGCATCCAACACTTGTCTTCTCATTCGCTCATCCACACACACGTAGTCTATCATTGCCTTTCGTTCAATAAGTTCACCATCCATCCTCCTCATTACTCTCCATGTATACCGGTGGATCATCTTATGACGAAAGTAGGTGTTGGCTATTGCCAACCCCTTACCAACACAGATGTCCACCAAAGTACTACCATTCCCATCTACTTCAGCTGGCACACCCCACTGACCAACCACTCCATCCACTCGTACATTCCAACTTTGCCATTCATGTCTCCAATCAACAGCACTCTTTCGCTCCTCTCAAACTTGTCCATACACGCTTCTACACTCACCCAAAACTCATCTTTCACTCTTGCCACTCGATCCTCTGTCGGGGCATACACACATACAATTGCCCACGCTTGTATACCTACTTTCATCCTCACCCATACAATCCTTGCACCCACCGTTCCGCACTCTCTTATATTCTCCTTCCACTTCTTGCTTATCATCAGACATACTCCCTCTCTTGCCCTCTCATTCTCATTGACTCCCGCACATATACCTAAACCATATTCCCATTCTCTCACCCTTTCCCTTTTCCATTTAGTTACAGTCAATCCACATATATCCACTTTTGGATCCTCAAGCACCTGAACAATCTATCTCTCTTTCACTTCATCATTCACTCCTCTCACATTCCATGTTCCCACCCTCAGAATGTCCTTTGTCCGTTCCTTAGTCGTCAACGTATGGTCCGTCCGGGTCCGAGGCGCTTTATTTGCATTTTTAGTTAGTTCTTTTTACGGGGTGGGGCACTAACCCACCACCAACCCTTTTAGTCGCCTCGTAAGACAAGCAGGGATACTGGGGGAGTATTCTTGAAACCTCCCTACCCCCAGGGGACAGTCATCTGAGAAATTACCAATATGCCGGGAATCGAACCCGGGACTCTCAGGTGAGAGCCAGGCATCATACCACTACACCACGACCAGGTAAGTGGCTTTGGATGTGTGTATAGTCTGTGAACCAAGTGTAATCGGCCCGCGCAAGCCAATTGGGTGCAAGCATACTTTATAGTATGCGACACTGGTTCAACCACAGCACCCTTTGTGTCTGCCAAAGCAGTACATGGCCTGAAGAATGCTCCCAAAGTTTATTACCCTGGCTGGGCACGAACCCTCGTTCTTCAGTGTACGAACACGCACACTTTACCACTGTACCACAGAGTGTTTTTCGTTCCACTGTGCAGCACTGAAGCGTGGACGAGAGTGGGAGTTCATGAATGAATGGATATTAAAATAATACTTGTGGAAGGTACTGTGGAAAAAAGATGTAGATACTTTGAGGTAGGGCTGCCAAATCCAGGTCCATAAATATTGCAAAACTTGCTCTGAAAAACGTTTGAATGTCGCTTAATACAAAAACAAATCCAGGATATGGCACCAAAAAAAAAAAAAGCTAAAATTTCTAGAATATGACAAAAATCTGCAATTATCTCTATAATACCACTACTTCTTGCATATAGACATCAAAAATTATCGCAAAAGGGAGGTGAATGTCTGTAGGCCAGTGATTCTCAGAATGTGTTCCACGCCACAAGATGTAAATTGTCATATCTCCTTTGTTCTCGTTAATGCAAGTAACCTCATATAGGATTGTTGATGGATCATCTTCACGAAGAAATAAGTACTGGACACCTTGCATCAAATAACTGAATACAATTGTTACGTTTCTAGCACATCTTGCACGGATCGGTGAGACACTCACGTACACTGGTACAACAGATACGAGTCCAATACTCGTTTATTGCAGCAGATGAAACTGTGTTGCTCCCAGCTCATTGGTACCAGCTTTATTTTTATCGTAAACATTAGCCCCTTACTTCCCAGAGCTGCTGTGTGAGGGATTTGGCTGGAAGGGTGCTACGCGCACCGCCCTCCGCCTGTCGGCTCATAGTCGCGAAGCTCATAGATCACTACCCGGGGGTTCCCTTCTTTATTAAAATTGGAAAACGCCCAGTTCCGTCCCATATTGGGGACACGGGACGCAAAGAGGTTAACCATTATATTGTATTGCCATTTAACACTCATTTGTGATTCACACAATTATATATAAAATCCTGACACATAGTAATCACCTTCTACGCTTCAGGAAAGTTTATTTATTTATTTATTTATTTTTTTCAATGCAAAGCGTTGAAGCGGCAATTATGCACCGTTTCGGCCCGGACAGTGGGTAGGTGTGGACTTGACTGTGGTTGAGGGAAGTTATGCCCTTTATTTCAGCATTAATAATATCAAAAACCTGGAAAATGGATAAGTTTGTCATTAAAGAGGGTAAATATGTTGAAGAAGCTGCTGAAAGTGGAATGATAGTTGACGACGAATCTAGTACTGCTGGCCCGATTATAGCTAAGACAGGCAAAGGCGAGCAAAAGTAAACCAGGTCGCTTCTACCAGGACAGCTACCCTGGCACTAGCATTATTCATTTTGTGTGGTAATTAATTCGGTCCTAAACTAAAACGTGTTATGTGTGGTATTGAAATATGAAATGAAGCGATGGTCCTTAGTAAAATGAGATATTCAACTTCAAAGTACATCCACTTCTCTGATGAACCTCTGGATTACTTAGAAAGATGTTTTAATGATAACAACAAAGGCTTGGATTTGAGAAGAAACTAAGAGTAGCAGAGGAGGCTCAAGACGCCTTCTATTTAGCTGCAGAATTAATAGCAAAAACTATGAAGCCTCATACAACTGCTGAATTTCTCATCCTTCCATCATGCGGTGCTATAGTAAAAACACTGTTTGGATCTGAAGCTGAACGGTAAAGGAAGAAATCTCTCAGACAATACCACTGGTCAACGAATCAAGGAACTGTCACTGATATTGGGAAAAAAAAGTGTCTGTGAACTTATAAAAGAAAGAAGCATATATGCTTTACAAGTTGATGAATCAACAGACGTTAAAGGCAGTTACTAATGTTCATCCAGTATACTGATGATAAGATAAAATAGAACAGTTCTTATGCAACAGGGAACCAGTGCAAGCCCCAGGACAAAATATATTTTCTGAAGTGAGTGACCACTTGCAAAGTGTTGGTTTGACATGGAAGTCAGATGATGCACAGATGGCGCTCCTTCAATGATATGGTCAGTAAAAGGTTTTGTATCATTAGTGAAAATACAATGTTTTTTGCACCGTGAAACACTGGTTGCCAAAATTGTGGGATACGAACTGAAATCTGTCTTGATGACGTTGTGAAAATGGTAAACTTGATCAAAAGAAGGTCAGTAAATTATGATTATTTCCCCCGCACTGTAAATAAATGGAGTCGTCTCATGTTGCTCTTGTCCGTCGCACAGAAGTCAGATGGTTATCAAGAGGAAAGGTGTTGCCTCGAGTAGCCTACATGAACTCAAGGAGGAAATGTTTACCATCTTTACCCTTGAAGAGAAACTTGAATTTTGTGAATTACTAGCTGATGAAACCTGATGTGTCAAGTTCTGTTACTCGGTAGATACTTTTAAACGCCTGAGCAAGGTCAGTACTGGCTTGAATGGGATAAGAGAAAATTTGTTACCATCTGCTGACAAAATGAAGACTCGGGCAGAGAAAATGAGGCTGTGGAATGTTAAAGTGAAAGAAGAAAGCTTTTATATGTTTCCAAAGACTACTGATATAGATAACAAAGACATTGTTCCAATGATATGTGAACACCTTGGAAGCATGGTTGAGAGCAATTAACAGTATTTCCCAAATATATGTGCTGAAAGTTACGACTGGTTGAAAAATCCATTCATTCATGACTCATCAGACAATCAGTAATCTACCCTTAATGAGGAAAAGGAGAAGACAGACATCTATAATCACGGCACTCTAAAGCTTAAGTTCATGGAAGTGTCACTTGAAACTTTTTGGATTCACATTGAGGACAGAGTGAAGAAAGCTCTAAAACTTCTTTGTTTTTTTTTTACCTCTTATTTGTGTTAATTGGGGTTCTTAACTCTTACTAACATAAAAAGTAGAATAGGTCAAGACTGCTAAGTGTTGAAGAAGAAATGAGCGTGTGATTGTCCGAAATTCTTCCTAATATACCTTCCTAATATACAACGGATATGCAAATCCAGTCAAGCTCATGTGTCTCACTATCAGGTACGCTTGTGTTAACAATTTAATTTTCATGTCTCCAAAGTATATATATATATATATATATATATATATATATATATTACATTGTCCGTTTAAAGAGAAAAAATGTGGTAGGTGTGCTGTAAAAATACTGTATTTGATTTCTAACGTTCCCAATAAAAACACACACACACACACACACACACACACTGCAGTAGACAAGGCAGTGACCGTTGACAAAATTGTTTTGAGATGGTAGGCTGCAAATAAAATAGAACAGGAATCAAAGGCAAGGTAGGGGTGTTATATGAGATTGCGTGACGTGGGAAGAGTGATCAGTACTAAGCAGAAACGGTTATGTCTTCAGGAGTTTTTATCAAGGCTGTCCCCTCAGTGGGTTTGACGTTAAACAATAGGATGATGCTCATTTTCGACATGACAATAAATAAATAAATCTATTTCTTTTTATACTAGAGTAACAAACTAACACTGTGCTTGATTGTTCGATTGATCGGGTGAGGTGAGCTTGCCTGGACACTTACACAATATTGAATTCCCAGGCCAGTGAGTGGGTGGGGATGTGGACTGGGGAGCCTTTAAACGTGACTTTTTCTCTTTTTACGTACTGGACTTGCATATATGAATTAAACCCTTTTGAAATCATCATGAAAACTTGACCATGTTAAGTGGACTTTCTCAAAATTCGTTATTATTATGCCAAATGTTTACCTAAAATTGTCAAATGATTAAACTTAATGACATTTGGATTTTTTTTTTCTCGAGTAGTTCATTTCATTGGTCATCCTTTTAAACAAAGAATTTGGCACTCAGTAATGAAGATTGGCACTGAAATAACGATTTTATGAGAGATTATGAGTGACCAGTTTGTTTGGTGATGTACCGCTTCCGCCATTCGCAAAACGAGCGAAGTAGGATTTTTGAGCAGCTAAAACGTCACGAATTGTCTATCTGATTTTGGATGAAAGCAGACAACAAAACGATAATCGCTTCATAAAGGGAAACTACAGTGGAAAGTGGTGCATCTGAATACATTCGTACTAGAGATAGTTTTCATCAAAAGCTACTCAACTCATACACGGTCCGTTCGCTAGTACACGTTCTACACCTTAGTGCGTCTACCTGTTACCTAGTATATCAGATCACCTTTCTACCCTAAATTACCTACCACTTACCCCGCCGCTCGCCTCCAACCGGTATGATGACTGAATGACACGCCGGTTGATGAGCAGTTCCATCGTAAATACCGATGGAAGGAGAAGGTGAACATGGTAAATGACGCCCAAGCTGAACATTTGGCACTGATGTTATCCCAGTGAGTCCAGCGCCGTTTTTTTCTCGTTATTTTTCAAGTTCCAGTAGATGGGATAGACTTCTCAAACTGGAGGGCTAAAATACAGAATACATGAACTCCTCCATGACAAGGGGTCCTTCGTAAACTGCACAGAATCGTCGGCTGGTACGAAGAAGGGAATAAAAACGCTTCATGATAGTGATGGAGCTATTATTTTAACTCAGGATTTTTTTTTTTTCGTATATGTTACATTACTTCCATCGTTCTCTATGCTAATTTTTTTGGTGCCCATTTGCAAACCGAATAGCAAAAAATACTGATCATATCCTTTTTTGAAGATGTTCCTCGTCTGAAACCTCACTTAGTTTTTATTTATTCATTTATATTTTTGTCAGTCTGAATTACTTTACGGAATCTATGAAGCATGTCAAGGATTTAGTCTTTTCAATAGACGTTCACCACAATACCGCACCGTAAGGCTGACAGGAACGCCAGGTAATTTAAAACCTATGCAACTTTGTTTTTTAAGATTCTGCAATTTTGACTCTCAGAATAGTTTCAGTTTAATATTCATTTTCTTTTATTTCCCGTCGAACTCGTGTATTTACTGAACATGAGGCAGTGATGTACGCGTTTGTGTGTGTGTGTGTGTGTGTGTGTGTGTGTGTGTGTGTGTGAGAGAGAGAGAGAGAGAGAGAGAGAGAGAGAGAGAGAGAGAGAGAGAGAGAGAGATGCAGACTGAAGGTATTCGTATGTTGACCAGTTCACAAGAAACCATATATGCATGTAAGTACTAACGTGCAAATCCTGTTGTGAGTGCATCAGCAAGAGTAGGTATTCTTAAACCATGAGGCAGCAGTGTGGGTAATAGGTGGGTGAGTCAGTGGCTGGGTGAGTGTGGGTCAGGGTGCGGAAATCTTGGGGTAATTTGTGGGGCCTGAATACCACTCTCTCTCTCTCTCTCTCTCTCTCTCACACACACACACACACACACACACACACACACACACACACACACACACACACACACACACACACACTCACGCACATACTCACACACAGTTGCTCATACAAGAAAGAAAATGTTAGAAAAGGAGGCCATAGGGTGGAAAAGATGAAAGAGAGAGAGAGAGAGAGAGAGAGAGAGAGAGAGAGAGACGGTGGAAATGAAAGGAAGGGAGGGGGACGGAGTGGAAGCGGGAGGGAGGAAGAAGGGAGAGAGAAAAAATGGACAGAGGGAAGGCGGTCCCGGTAGTGACAGGAATGTAGTTAATTGTTGTACACCACAGCTTTCCTTCCAGCCTGAGGAGAGAGAGAGAGAGAGAGAGAGAGAGAGAGAGAGAGAGATAGAGGGACGGGGGGGACATTAAGGCAGGGCATGATTCGAAAGTGGATGAAAGAATTAAGTGGAAAAATAGATACGAGGTTGAATGTTATGTATAATGAAAGAGAAAAAAAGAAGCCGAAGAAAAAGCAGAGGAAAATGTATGAAGAAAAGCCATTAACAGGTGGGACGTAAAGACTGAAGAAAATGAAGGGAAAAAGACATGGAAAGCTGGGCAAGAAAAGAAAAAAAGAAAATAAAAATAAAAGAGGAACCGAAATAAGAAAAGGACTCTGTAAGTGAACCTGGAAGGGCTCCGTGGCAAGTCAGGAAGTCGATTTAGAGTCAGACTTACGACCATTTCTGTGTCGTAACTAAGAAATTTTTTTGCAGGTAGAAGAAGGGTAATTGCGTGCAGAATTCTTCCACGTCTTCTTTTCTTTCTCCAATTAGAAACACTTAATTACGAGGAAAAATAACAGTGAATTCTTTTGTGTTTCTCAGCCCAGGATTTTTCAGTGTTACCTGAGGCCATATTCGGAATCATTCTTGAGCCTAAGCTGTTTATATAGCCTGTTTAGTCTTCTCTTTCTCTGTCTGTCTGTCTGTCTGTCTCTCTCTCTCTCTCTCTCTCTCTCTCTTAGGCTCTTTGTAAGATGGCCTGTTTATATTATTTTTTCTCAAGCTGTTTATAAGGTTACTTGTTTATGCTTTTGTTTTTACTCAGGCTGTGTACTCGAACAAGATTGCCTGTTTATTCTTTTGTATTGTCTCAGCCTGTGTATAATATTGCCTGTTAGTTATCTTCGCCAAGGAGGTTATGTTTTACCCCGCGTTGGTTTGTTTGTCTGCATGTTTGCCTGTTAGCAGGATTGCTCAAAAAGTTATGAACGGATTTTGATTAAATTTTGTGGAGGGGTGGACCGTAAGTCAAGGAAGAAACTGTTAAATTTGGGGCCAGATCCGGACCCGAATCCGGAGTATCCCGCACAATATCTCCAAAAGTTCTCAATGAATTTCAATGAAATTTTTTGGAAAGGTGGACCATAAGCCAAGAAAGAATTGATTAAATTTGCAGAGGAATCTGGATCAGGATAATATCCACGAATCCGGATCCGGGATTACTCAAAAAATTATGAACGGATTTCATGAAGTTTTGTGGAGAGGTGAGCCATGGGCCAAGGAAGAATTTACTAGATTTGGGGGCGGATCCGGATCTGGAATGTCCCGCACATTCTCTCCAAAAGTTTTCAATGTTTTTCAATGAAATTTTGTGGAAAGATAGGCAAAGGCCCAAGAAAGAATTGCTTAAATTTGGGGGAGCATCCGGGTCCGGATGCTATATTCATGGATCCAGATCCGGATCCTTTTTAATGGCAATAGCATCGGAGGAGGTATGCACTCTCTGAGCTCTTTCCTGTTCTTTTGTTTTGTCTCAATCTGTTTATGAGACTGACTTTTTTTTTTAAGCTGCTTATAAGAGTGCCTGTTAATTCTTTTGTTTTCGCTATATATAATTTCCTGTTTATTCTTTTGTTTTGTCTCAGGCTGTTCATAAGATTGCCTGTTTGTATTTCAGTTTTGTCTCAAGCCGTTTATGGGATTGGCTGTTTAAGTTTTTATTTTGTCCCAAACTGCTTATGAAATTGTTTATTTTTTTCTTTTCGCTCAAGCTGTTTATAAGATTACTTTTTTGTTTTTATTTTTCAGTAATGCATCTACCAAACACCTCACAAACGCGAATATTAAAGGGAAAAATACAGTAACGAAAGGACCCTCGACAATAATTATTAATCTCTTTGGAGACTTGCTTTTTACAGAAACTGAATAAGATCCTTGATGAATACTACCTCTAGGGTACCGACCACTATGCTTTTTTACTCAAACTTGACCCAGATATTCGTCCTTTTGCAGCTTATTTCACGTAGCTCTGTGGCAGAAAAAGGCAATGCTACCGCTCTGCATACTTTTCACAGCACCTCTGTGTTAGAAGCATCATAATCTAGCGTCAGCCATTTCTTACAACTCAGCATTCACGATGGGGAGAGGGGTTTTTACTGTCCAGGTTAACAGGACTCGTACTCATCACACTCCCTGCCAGAACCCACACAGCACCACAACGGCCAGCGGTTAACAAGAGGCCATTGAGTTAATAAGTGGCCATTGAGTTAGTGCCTCCGTGTTGGTATCACTTCAAGCAGCGGGAGAGCCTGAGATAGTGGCTTTGTACAGATTACCCCCTGAACCACCAGGCGTCTCCCCGAAGCTGAAGGGAGTGAAGCAGAGAAGCCACAGACGTAAAGAATGGGTTGATGACAAATGGTTCCAACCCCTTCCGTTTTAGCTACTTCACCACGACAGTATGTTTTCAAATTTCCTCTTAAGTTCAGATTATTTCATTCAGTTTTAGATACTTTTTTCACTTGAAGACTTGGATATATCTTTTATTTACTCCTCCAATACACATTTCTCCCCTGCAGCTACGTAAACTCGTCTGGAGGTTGCTAGGTTTAGATGAAAAATTTGCCGTCGGTTGAAGAGGTTAAGAGGTCGTTTCGAAACAGTAAAATAATCTGTGAAAGTCAATATAAAATACTTAGAGAACCTACCTGAATGAGACAAACAGCCCGCTACAATGAACTTGACTCTTGACCCATTACCTTCACATTCGAAGTTCTATTCGGCACGGTCACTGGCTGCCAGAGTTGGTAGGCAGAGGCTTTCAGAAGTTAAAGCAAGATCACACACACACACACACACACACACACACACACACACACACACACACACACCAGCGCGCACACAGTCAGTCAAAAGGGACAACAACATCACCTGATCTCCGCATGAGGTAAAAAAAAAAAAAAAAAAAAAAAAAAAAAACAGAGGCCATGAAAATTCAGGGATTAATGCAACATCATTACTCAAACTAGCGCTCTTTATTTCACCTTATTGCGCTGATTTTCGGCATTCCTCTAAGTCTAGTGATTTCAAGGTGAGCGCTGTTTTGTGATGTCTGAAGCGTGTCTGTGGTTTTTGGACAACCAGCGAAGCAGTCACGGCATGCATTGTCTCCCTTTTTCCTTCCTCTCGTCATGCAGCTGCTCCCACCTACCCTCTTTCCCTCCCTCCCTCCCTCCCATCGTGTAGTCCCTCCCTACCTCCCGTCAAGCAGTTTCTCTACCCTGCTCCCTCGTTCCCTCACTTCCCCCGGTCACGTATTTCCTCCCACCTACTCCTTTCTTCTCCTCCTCCGTTCTTTCATGCACTGCCCTAGCCACCTACTGCCTCTTTCTCTCCCTCCTGTCACGTTATTCACTTCCTCCCTCCTTCCTTCTCTCATTCCTAGTCCATTATACATTGACCTCCTTCCTTTTGTTATACGCTTCCCCCTTTCTTCCCTCCCGTCACACATATCCTTCCTCCCTCCCTACCGTTACATTTTACTTCCCTCCTCTCCCAAATTGTCTTTCTTTCCTGTCTCCCGTCACACATTACCCTCTCTTCCCTCCAGTCATGCAGTCTCTCCCTCTCTCTACATTTCCCTTCATGCAGTGTCTCCCTTTCTCCCCACCTCCTGTCATGCAGTCTCTCCCTCCCTTCTTCCCCACCTCTCCTTTCAGTCTCTCCTTCCCTCCCTCCCTTCCATCATGCAGTCTCTCCCTCCCTCCTCCCGTCATGCTGTCTCCCTCTCTCCCTCCATAGCGTCATGCACTGCCCCCAACTCTCTGCCTCGTTCTTATTCACCAGGCAAGGTGTTCATTCTTGTTTTGTGCCTCCTAATTAACAGCGGGTACAGGTGAGACGAGAGGGAGCGCCTTGTTTTAGTCTCCTTTATTACGTCGTTATCTGCAGCCTGATCCTGTAACCCAATCACTGCGATGACCTGTTTTTCATTGTATGTTCGTTACCACCGGATGATTTCTGATAACGTTACCAAGGAATTATGCCACTGAAGGGGTTATTGAAGGTGGTTATTCAAGGTTATCCCTCACCCTCCAGCACAAAATGACCCACACTAAACGGTAAAAAATCATCTGGTGGTATTAATTCTGGGTTTAACATAACGCCATAGGATTGACGGGGTTAATTCTCCTCCCGAGGTTGTTATTACTGCAACCAACTGTATTCAGATTCGGGGAGATATCTTGTAGTGAAAGAGAAAAGCAGCCTTCATTAATCTCCCCGGTGCGATAACATTTCCTCTACTTTTTCCCTTGCTAACGCCATATTATTTCACTCAGCTGGGAGGGAGGAAAATCGGTGGAGAGATTAGCATAATCCTCTAGAAATCCCTTCAGTGCAATGAAGCTTCCTTACTATTACCATTGCCAGACGGTTTGCATAAGTTCAGGAAAGAATATCAGGCCTCCTATGTTATTGGAT
>NC_137029.1:13214640-13294640 GCF_032717465.1 Coenobita brevimanus | reverse complement strand
GTCAGTTTCTCTGCCTTGTCCTTATTTATTTACTGTTGCTCGTCTCTCTCTCCCCCCCCTCTCTCTTTCTCTCTCTCTCCCTCTCAAAAAAAAAATTACGAAAATCCCTAACATCTTTCAACTCAACTAGTGAAGTCTAGTCACATTAGAGGTCGATTTGACAAATAACCAAGAAGATTCATTCCTACCTCATAGCTAAGGTTTGTGCAACGACGACTTCATATTCAAATAGTGAGAGTGTTTCAGTTCCGTCAGATGAAAACCAGCCAACCATAAGATCTGTATAGCCAACCTCTCTGCATTTGTCTTTCCGCTACCGAAGCTTCACCTGGCCTGTGTCATGAACTTCATCCCATCATTCACTCCTCACTAACCCTCCTTCTCCTTTCCTGGTTTACCGGTCCTGCCTCTTTTGTCCTGCCTCACCTACCCTGCATCAGTTATCCTGCCACACTTGCCCTGACACATCTGCCCTGCCTCACTTGCCCTGACTCAATTACCTTCCCTCATTTGCTCTGAATTAACTGCCCTCTCCATTCGCCCGTCCTCACCTGTCCTGTCTCATTTACCCTGTATCACTTGCCCTGCCTCACCTACCCTGCCTCAGCTACCTTGCCTAACAAATATCATTACCATCCCGCCTCACAAGTATTACCTGAACATCCACACCTCATCTGTCTTGCCTCACGTGTATTACCGTAACATCTATACCCCGCCCCTCTTACCTCACAAATATTATCTTAATATCCATACCTCGCCTATCCTTTCTCACAAGTATTACCTTACCCTCCATGTCCTGCCTTACACGTATCTCACATTCCATACCTCACCTGTCCTACCTCTCAAATATTACCTTGTCATCCATACCCCACCTATCCTGCCGTACAAGTATTATCTTAGCATCCAGACCTGACCTGTCCTGCTGCACAAATATTACCTTACCATCCATACCCCTCCTGTCCTGCCTCACCTGTCCTACCTCACAAGTATTACCTTTCCATTCACACCTGACTTGTTCTGCATCACAAATATTTCTTTATCATCCATATCTCGTCTGTCCTTCCTCACAAGTATTAATATCCATACCTCACTTGAACTGCCTCTCGTGTCTTGCGTCAAAGATGTTATCCTGCCGTCCATACCTCACCTGTCCTGGCTTACCTGTACCTGCCTCACCTGTTCTGCCTTACCTGCCCTGCCTCACCCACCTGTCCCTCCTTCCTGCCTGACCACACCCTGCTCCCTGAACAAGCACTCTAGATTAAGCCGAATGGACTCACTGACAGCAACCCTCGTAAATTATAGACGGACTCTTGTTGGTAACGAGGCAACATGCTTACTTTTCAGAAGCTTGTTACGCACGTGAGCTGATACCTTAGCTGTACACACTCACACACACACACACACACACACACACACACACACACACATGAAGAAGACTACATACAAATATAGTTTCGAAGTTAATATTGCACAATTGTTATGGTGTCGTTCTTTAAGACTTCTCACTTTAGGAAAAAATCATGTGTCTTGTGTAACATTGTCTAGAAGGATAATGAATTTTTGGCACATTATAAAGGACATCAAGGTCTACGGTCACAGGTATATTATCGATATGAACGAATTGATGGCACTCAATAAGTAAGGCCGTGTTTTATCTACGGTGTTTGGTGAGGTTTTTCGTAACTTTCTCTTTAAAGTATTTATTGATATCTAATGTTAGTGTGAAGACAAAAAGCAACTGGAAAAATTCCGCTATTCTGAAACTGGTTTGCTCAAACGCTTGTCGGTCTTTGACGTTATTTGATATCATTCTTGTCTCTTATGGGAGGTTGACGAAACGGGATACATAGGAGCAATGAAGTCAACCTACACAAACTGCATGCCGCTAGTTGTAGTACTTAGGAAATTAGAAAAAAAAATGAACTGAGTAAATATTATACCATTCATGTTTCAAAGAAAATATTTCTTTGCATTTTACAGTTACATCATATTACTTTTTTTATTGCCACTTTCCGCCTTCGGTTTTACTCATGAAGTTTTCTTCAGATACCTTCATGTGGAAGGTAATTATTCTTTATGATTCCCTGTTAAACTCATGACCGAAGGGTGTGAAGAGCGGGGAGAGCCTTCTTGATGTTTTCTTCTTGCACTTTATGTCACTGAATAAAGATATACTGTTAACATTAATGCCGGGCTGCCTCGTTAAAGTTGCAACGTTGTGTGGTCTGTTTAATGTATCTGTTCAGCCTGATGTACTTGGCGCTGAAGAGGAGCCTACACGTGGTCGCGATGTGACCCTGGGTGGAGCAGCTGTGGCGTTTCCTTGCACCTTGCCGTGGGAGGAATCCAGGTCCGACCCTGGTGAGGCGCTGGATATTACGCTCATAATTTTACATGAACGGGGCGCTGGATCCTTACACGCAGTGGCGTACTAAGGGGGGGGGGGGAGGTCCGCCCCGGATGACAGCCATAAGGGTGCCATTTAGCTGAAGGGCAACTTTTTCATTTCAGTGTTTCAAGGTTATCAGGATGTCTATCAGAAACTAGACCGCAAGTAATGACTCTCTGCTGCTTAATTTTCATTAACCTTGAACTCTGAAACTACGGTAAAATTGTTACGGTGAATTTTCATCGGTATATTATTAATCTCTGTGCGGTAGGGGGTGCCAGTGGATAGCTCCACCCTGAGTGGCATATACTCAAGGAACGCCCCTGCCTACACGACGTCTATATTGTACTATACCTGTGTGACAACTCAGCTGAAGCGGTTGCTTATCTGTGGTCGACGGGTCAGCTTAAGAAAACTGATTGGGGTTGCAGCAGCAACATCTCTGAGTAAGTTCTTCTGTCCGTCCTCTTTCTCCGCCCAGGTCTGAATAGTATGCATAATGCAAACACACACACACGCACATACACACACACACACACACACACACACACACACACACACACACACACACACACACACACACACACACACACACACACAGAAAAGAGAGAGAGAGAGAGAGAGAGAGAGAGAGAGAGAGAGACAGAGAGAAACAGACAGACAGAATGAGACAGAGAGAGAGGGGGAACGACACTTCAAAATAAACCAGTAAAGTGCGCATTGTGAGCGCGTGACGAGCAAGCAAGCGTTTGCATATACTCCTATCATCATAATTTCGTCTTCATGTAAACTTTCAACATTTTTGGTGAGGTAGTTGAACAATAACAGAAGCATAATTGAGCTAAAATATTTCTCATGTTTTCTCTTTCCTACATTTTCTCTCTGGATGTGCATATAACGAGGCGCTGTAGCAATTATCACACTCGCAGTGGTCATTTCTCTCATTACCACTTGCCTTGTCAATGAACAGCGTCGGTAAACGCTTGGCTATTGATCGAATTATTAAACCCAGAATTGGGTCAATTACCCTTGTTGATTTCACCCCCTAAACATAGAAAAAACGTTCATGTAAAATTATGAGCGTAATATCCAATATTTAATTGTTAGATTTCATTCAAGACAACATAGTGTTACAACAGGATATCTTTTATAACTCGATTTCATAGTGGAGCATGTTAACTGAAGCCTTCAGTACATTCCCTTGGAAAGCTTGGATTCCAAGGGGTTTCTTTGGTCTCATGAGTAAATGTATACCCTAAAACAAATTTTTTTGAATGTTTCTACTACCTGCTGAATTAATCTCTTCTCTATCGCACATAGTAGGAAAGTTATTGGCCTATGAATACCATCGTGGTTCGGCCGTGTCGTGTCGGGCTGCTCATTTCTTAGCTGAACGTTGAGTAAACTTCGCTTCGCACACTTGTAATGTCAATTCATGGTAGACACTCACGAAATACAAAGCCTATTTTTTGAGCCTGAATCCCTATAGGCAAGCCAATTATTCATTCACTCAAACCTGGTAATTCTCGTCTTTTCGCAGTTTATTTCTCGTATCTCAATAACAGAAAAAGACAATACTAGGGCTCTACATATTTCCGTGGCAGTTTTCCTGACCAGTACCATAATTTATTCTAGTGATAATCTCCCGTCAGCTTACCACTCAGAATGAAGAGATTACAGTTATAATGGTAAGTTAAATTGGACTACAGCATCTGTTTGTGATACAAGTTGAAGGGATGATGACTGAATTAGGTTTAATGATGACGGTGTCTTTGGATTCCTTCAGTAATGATGATAAACATAGCCATATTGTTAAAGTTCACCTGTTCATGACGGAAGGCCATTCATGAGTTAGATAAAATTGCTTGGATGCATCAGAAATACTATCGGCAAAAAGGATGCTGTCATACTTAAAGTGTTAACGCATGCTGCGTCAAATTCCTTCAGTACAACAACCCTTTCGTCATCTAAGTAAAAGCAATTGCTGGTAGCCATAATAGAATAAGTATCTCGTCCCACTGAAAGGGATACCAAATCCAGCTGAGTGATGTCTCTTCTTGTTTTTACTTCTGTAGTGTGCACGCCTTACTGCCATCACCTGCCACAACTCCCACCGCCGCTACCAGTCTCAATCCATGTGTCCTTTATCATTTGTTCGTCTGACTCTCATTGCCACTGTTTATAGTGATGTCTCAATTTCCTCTGCACAGTAAACACTTTTGCGTTGCTACTGCCAGAGACAACTTTCTCGCCACTTCCATAGTCACGATGCATACTTCTCTATATCACTCGTTTACCCTTCTCCCTTTTTATATGGTGGTCATTTCTACTTTGCACTATACACATCGCTTCACCCCATCATCAGCCAACCACTCTCCTCACCACTACAAGTCACGGCTCGTGCTTCTGATACTACTTGTTCACTCACTCGTTGTTGCTGTTTAATGTTCATGATGATGATGACGATGATGATGATAATGCTAACGTCAGGTTCATCTGAACTTTCATTTGGCGAACTGCAGGCTAAAGTTATCTCCTGCTGAAAAAAAAAAAAAAATCATCCTTCTTGTAGATGACAGGGAGGGAGTTGAGACGTTTGTGTAAATGAGTAGTAGAGCCGCCAAGTTATAATGGTGCCACCACAGGAAGGCTTCCCTCACCAGCACCATTTACTCTAACTACCGTATGCAGTGTCCCTCAATATTTTTCTACACTATACACTACAATTATTAGAAATGGTCGACACTGAACTTGGCGAAATTTTTCGTCACTTTGCAGCTTGTTTCTCGAGCTCAGTGGCAGAATATGGCAATAGTATGTCTCTGTACTCATTTTTTTCTTTTTTATCGAGGCCAAGATGCACTTCACAGGTTGGTGATGATTGGCTGAATGCAACATGTCCGAATAACATTGTTGTGGTAATCGTTGTGGTAGTGCTGTGGTAATTATTTGAAATACAACGATGTTATTCGGACATGTTGCATTCAGCAATCAACACCAACCTGTCAAGCGCAACTTTGCCTCGATAAAAAAAAAAAAAATGAATATTGTACATCCTTTGTATTACACTTCTTTGTGAGTAGCATCATAGTCTATTGTTAATCTCTTATTTCAGCAAAGCATTTTAGGATGGAAACATGACAATTTTTAGGTCAAGTAAAAAGGTACATAGTGTAGCCACCGCTCCCCACAACACCGCAAGAGTAATCACGCATGCTACTGTTATCACTTGTTCACCGACATTCATTACTATTCCAGCTAATGACTCGTGCAGGTGATAGTGACTGGTATGGATGGCGATAGCTGAGATGACTTATGGTATGAGATGTAGTCAGGGCTTAATACGCCATTAGTCAGTGTGTGTGTGTGTGTGTGTGTGTGTGTGTGTGTGTGTGTGTGTGTGTGTGTGTGTGTGTGTGTGTGTGTGTGTGGAGAGAGAGAGAGAGAGAGAGAGAGAGAGAGAAGAGAGAGAGAGAGAGCAGATTTGTTGGGAAGGAATGTGAAGCAGGTGTTTGAGCCATATTTGTGAGGTGGGCGAGTGAAGCAGACAGGAAGGATAGAGTTACAATGAGTATGTGTGCCAGGTGTTTGTGAGTCAGGTATGTGATTCAAGTAGGCGAACCAGTCAAAGAAGCCTAGAGTAAAAAGTAGATATGTGAGGCAGGTATAAAGAAGTTGAGTGAACGAAGGGTGACATGTGTGAGGAATTTATAAGGAATGCAGCAGGTGTATGAGACAGGTATACGGAAGGTGGGTTTGAGGGAATTGTGACAGGTATATGAAGCCGGTATAAGGAAGATGTCTGAGGAAGGTATATGAGGAATATGTGTGAGGAAAATGTGGCAGGTGCATGAGGCAGATACAAGGAAGGTGTGTGAGGGAAATATGGCAGGTGTATGAGGCAGGTATAAGGAGGATGTGTGCGGCAAGTGTGCGCTTCAGGTGTGTGGATATAGCAGATTACGCAGACAGGTGTGGCGGTCTAAGGGCGCGTCCACGCGTGTGCTCGAACAACTGTTGGCAACATGTAAGCAACACAGTAACGAACACGCTGCAAACATGCTGTGAACAGCAGCGTCCAGATCATGTTAGCATCATCATAATGAAGTCTCAGCTGCCTCGTATGGACACAGTCCATCACCTCTGCTGCCAGTGTTCGAAACTGCACTGAAACCTGTTTGCATACATCTGTCCAAATACTGCTGCAAACATGTTCCCTAATATGTTGCCAGCTGTGTTGCCAACATATGTTCGAGTACACGTGTGGATGCGCCCTAATGTGTCTTAAAAGTTAGGCAGGTGTACAGTATGAGGAAGATATGCTAGGTAAATGTGTGAACCAAGAGTACGAGATAAATTGTCGTTGTTGCTTCACCCTGGTCTGCCTGGCTAAGCAGATCCATTAACCACAGGTAAGTAACTGCTTCAGTGAGGCCGTCCTATAGGTATAGTAAATATTGTATCCTCCTTCTTGGTAATCAGCCCCTCATCAGCGTCCGAGCAGGGTCTATCCCTTGGCGAGGTTCAGCGAAATATTAGAAGGTTTGGCTCCAGGGTGGGCGCCCCAACTGCCCTGAGATGCACAGCGCCACAACGTGTAAGCTTTGTGTGTTAAGTGTGCGTGTTGCTGGTATATGAGTCACTGTCAGATGTGTTGGGCAGATGTATGAACCACATGTGTGAAACAACTGACTCAGTCAGGTGCATGAGACAGGCGCGTGGAACGGTTATGTGAAGTAAGTATGATAGTAATGTGAGGCAGGTGTGAGGGCAAGGCGTGTTAGGCAGGTGTGTGGTGTGAGGCAAGTGTGAGACCAAAGTGTGTGAGTCAGGTGTGTGAGCAAAGTATGTCAGACAGGTATCTGAGGCACGTGTGTGAAGCAGATGTATTCTAGGTTTCAGCAAAAGGTGTGATTCAGGTGTGAATGGCAGGTGTGTGAGACAGGTGTATGAGACAGGTGTGTGAAGCAAGTGCGTGAGAGCAAGGTGTGGGAAGCAGGTATGTGAGCAAAGTGTGTGAGGTAGATTTATGAGGCAGGTGAGAGAGAGTTAGGTGCGTGAGGCAGGTGTGCAAGACAGGTGTCTGAGACAGGAGAGTCGAGCAAAGTCTGTGAGGCAAGTTTGTGAGGAAGATGTGTGAGACAGGTTTGTGAGGCGGGTGTGTAAGGCAAGTGCGAGAATCGGATATGTGAGGCAGGTGTGTGAGGTTGGTGTATGTGGCAGTTGTGTGAAGCTGGTGTGTAAGACAATTGTTTGAGGCAGGTGCATGAGACAAGTTTGTGAGGAAAGTGTGTGAGTCAGGTGTGTCAGGCAGATGTGTTAGCAAGGTATGTGAGGCAGGTGTGAGGCAGGTATGTGAGCAAGGTGTGTGGGGCCAGTGTGTGAGGTAGGTGTATGAGGCAGGTATGTAGAACAGGTGTGTGAAGCAGGTGTGAGAGTAAGGTGTTTGAAGATGGGTGGAGTAGGTGCGTGCGACAGATACGTAATGAAGGTGTGAGAGGCAGGGGTGTGAGACAGGTGTGTGGGGCAGGTGTGTGAGGCAGGTATGTGAGGAAGGTGTGTAAGGCAGGTATGTGAGGCAGGTGTGAGTGAGAGTAAGGTCCAACAGGTGACACGTCCGAACATAAATCAGTCGCTTGATGTGCCTTATCTAAAAGCACCTGAGAGAGAGAGAGAGAGAGAGAGAGAGAGAGAGAGAGAGAGAGAGAGAGAGAGAGAGGAATGGACCTTCGTATTGGAGGGGCTAATGTAAGCTTTATGTAATACCTCTAGTTGAAAATATATCTCTCAGGCTGAATAAAGTAATGTGGAGGTCGTAATAATAAGGCAGATAGTGGTCTTGGAGGTGAGAGAGTTAAAAATAATGACCTTCAAACTCTCTCTCTCTCTCTCTCTCTCTCTCTCTCTCTCTCTCTCTCTCTCTCTCTCTCTCGGGTTATCAGTAAGAGGGAGGTCATGAGATAAGGGCCAGACAGTTCACTTTGTCTCTCTCTTTCACCTCCTCCACTCACATCACCCCTCACCTTTCGTCCCCCTCTCCCTCCACCCATCTCTCCTCTCCTTCCCTTTACCCTCCCCCCTTCTCTCCCTTCCCTCTCCTCCAACGTTCTCTCCTCTCCTTCTCTCTTCCCTCCTCCCTTCTCCTCTCGCTCTCTCTCCTTCCCTCTGTCCTCCTCCATACTCTTATTTCCATCTCCTCGCCTTCGCTCTTCCTCTCCTCTCCCTCATTTTACCCCTTCCCTCTTCTCCTCCTTTCCTTCCTTAGTCCTCTCTTCTTCCTTCCACAATTCCTCTCCTCTCTCTCTCCTCTCTTCCCCCTCTGCGCTCTTCTTCTTCATATTCTCTCCTTTCCACCCTCCTCCCTTTCTCTTTAACTTTTTTCCCCTCCTCATGGTTTTCATCTCATCTCTCTCTCTCCCTCTCCCTCTCTCTCTCTCTCTCTCTCTCTCTCTCTCTCTCTCTCTCTCTCTCTCTCTCTCTCTCTTCCCTTTCCCTTTCACCACCCTTCACCTTTCCTTTGTTCTCAGCTTCTCGCTTCCTTTCTTTCCCACATTCCCCTCTCTCTCTCTCTCTCTCTCTCTCTCTCCACACCCCTGCCCAGCTTTTCTCGAGGTCTTGTAATGTCAGTCAATATGCTGCTTATCTGATATTTTTTTCATCGCTTACTATTTATTTTACGATTATTTTCCTTCGCCATAAATTAACCTTTATCTTTTACTTGTCTTTGATCAGGTTATAGACTTATCTGTGTTTTGAGTCTTTCGTTACCACTGAAAGATTTTATATTACCTCCGTCTATATGACTATCTCTATCTGTCTGTCTGCCTATCTATTAGCCTATCAGTCTATCTGTCTTTCTATCTATCTACCTACTTACCTACCTATTTACCTGCCTATCTATCTATCTATCTTGCTACTTACCTATCTATCTATCTGTTTATCTGTATATATCCACATCTATCTAATTTGTCTGTCAATTTACCCGTCTACTTGCCTGTCTATCTATCTGTCTCTGTCTACCTACCTTCCAACCTACATACCTGCCTATCTATATATCTATCTAACTATCTACCTATCTCTGTCAATCTGTTGTCTTCCAACCTACCTACATGCCTATCTACCTTCCTATCTACCTTTCTATCTATTTATCTGTCTATCTGAGTACCTATCTATCTATCTATCTATCTGTCTGAGTATCTATATATCTATCCATTACTTATCCATCTACTTTTCCACGTACCGATTGAGAGTTGGCCTGCAGTCCTGACGGACCCGGGTTCAAATCCCGCTGAGGCAGGGAACAGTCTTAGGATTTGAATTTCATAAAATCAGACTTTACTGATCTACCAGAAGACCCGCCGACATGTCGTAAAAATACCCCCGCTAATACCAATACATCAGTCCTATATGAGACAGCCCTAGCATGTATTCAGTATGGACGATGGGTGTTAGCGCCGAAGTGGTGACATGTAGAGGTGTGCGGTACGTAGGAGGACTACTGGGCCTTGAAATCAGGCTGTGAAGCCTATGCCCAGAGTCGGTCACATAAAAAAAAAAAAAAAATATGTATGTATATATCTTTGTAAGTATGTATATATGTATCTGCCTGTCTTGCTGCTCGTGTATCTGGATGTGTGTATATATATGTGTGTATGTACAGTATCTATCTATAGTTCTATATCCTCTAGCCTTTGATCGTGTTACATATATTGCCATGAAAATACGCCCTTTCTTCCTTCGACCACGCCCGTCTGTCACACGCCGCAGACAAACACAAACACACACACACACACACACACACACACACACACACACACACACACACACACACACACACATCTCTACAGTCGAAGAATGAAAAACCCTCAACTTTCTATGTGATTTCTGAGCCTCTTCCATCCGGTGACGTCCTTTTATTTCACACTCGTTAACCTCTTCAGTGGGTTGGCTTGTTTTGTAGTATATTTTTGCCACCAACAAGCTATTTTACTCATCTAAAGAGACGATATTGGAACTATAAAGGTTACATAGAGCCATCATTAACACCACGAATACGAGAAGCTTTACCTAGGATGAATCCAATGAAGGAGTAGCCGCGGGAAATTGATAAAGGACCTCACCTGGATTCAAGGAGTTAACGAGGCCAGACGATTCTCTTTACCTTAGGAGAGAGACGTTTGGAACTAGAAGGGTTCGGTATATCCTTCGCTTACTCCTTCACCGCGGGAGGCGCCCCCTAAACAGAACAACAAGAATTAAAAGGATGTTATGAAAATTAAAGAAGTTTGATTTTTCCACCTTGCTGCTAATTGTGCTGTGTAAAGTGGAATACAGTTAGACAGGTCCTCACAGGTGCTTTGTAACTGACTGTCATACATCAAGATTTTGCATGGACCTTCTTGATATCAGCCTTAATAATATTGCCCTTATTAACTCTTTACATGTGTGGGATGGAAATGTAGAAACGTTTTTCCAGCTTTCCAAACCAAGAGACATTTGATTTCTATTCGCGAACTTAGCAAGATATTAGTTGACTATGACACCATTTAATAATTATAAATGCAATAGAAACGACTTATGAAAAATTTTACGCGGGAACACTGACCCACATTCAACCAAAGAGTTTGCATCATAATCAGTTTGTCATGATCCAGAGTAAGGAAAATTGGAACACAAACCATGAAATAGGCGGAAATCAGTCAGTATTTCTCCGCTCCAAGGGTTTTGTTACGTCAATCTGGAGCAAGAACAGAAGGGAACCATGCATCGTAAAAGCTGCGAGGCTACTTATATACACATAACAGTTGGTGTGCAATAAGATCATACCTGTGTCACAACTACAAATAAAGCAAGCACCCCTGCATCTCTTAGCACGTATACCTGGTATTAATTGAATAAGCCATGGAACAGACATCGTAATATCACAAACACTTTTATTTACTGTGCAGGGACATAAAAATAATGAACAAAAATAAACAAGTACAGTCACTCAAAATTAAATGCACAGTTGTTGTTGTTGTTGTTGTTGTACAGCTCATCTAAACGTGAAGCCAGTGGACTGCAGACTGAAGTTACTTTTCCACTGCAGTCCACCACCCCGGTTTTAGTTGGGAGACAGGGAGCGAACTGAGGGACGTTCGTTAAACTGGAGCTGCCCAGCTTTGTCGGTTCATTTGCGTTTAAACATCCGGCTCCAGCACCAAAATGCATGTAATTCCTCCTGTTGCTTGGAATACAGTGTGGCCTCTTAAAAAATAATAATAAGAAGAATCTGATGAAATATTAAATGACGAACATATTTAGTTACTCTCAATATTCCACAAAAAAAAAAAAGTCTTCTGCTCAGCGAAGGAAGCACACACCATTAACATACACACGAAACGGGTCAGTTACAGCGCACACGCACACAAACCACGTTACACACACAAAAGCCTCCACACGTACAAAACCCAAGTACACTCACACACGTACACAAAAGCACGAGGGAATGCCTTCTCCCCCTCCACACACAGTCTCTCTCTCTCTCTCTCTCTCTCTCTCTCTCTCTCTCTCTCACGCACACACACACACACACACACACACACACGCCAGCAGCAGCACACATAGAGCCATTTGTATGCGTCTGATTAAAGTGCGTGTGTGGTGTGAGTGTCCTCTTCGTGACAGGTGTGGGGGCAGGTGTGTGTATTACCTGGGGACAGTTGTCTTATCACCCTTGGCAGCTCGCGTCACACTGAAGGGGGGAGGGACGGGGTGGTATATTGTCAGGCGTTACGATATCTCAACTACGCCAGTCTTCTAATGGGAACGTCGCTGCAGTTTGCTCTTAAGGTTTTCTCCACGAGGGAAGCACTGAGCCGCGTTCATAAGTAGGGATATCCATTTGCTCGTTTTGTCTGTTGTAATGTGCACTGGTGGTGGGATGTGGAACAGTTTCGCTTATTTAGTGCACTGATAACTACTGTACCGAGAATTAAGTGAAATAGTTTCATATCCCTGACCAGTGAACACTGCAAGAGACAGTATGGGTAGATGTGTATCCTTACTTATGAGCTCGACTGTACTTGATATAGGCTGTAACTGAACGATTTTGTTCTGATGAGTGAAATCCCCAGTCACGCCCCGGTGTTCTGCTAGTAGAAGGTTCAGATCGGAAAAGGTCGTGTGTTAGCGGATTGCTTCTCAAAACCAAGAGGTAGCCTAAGAATATTCCATCATTTACAATACCGTGGTATCAGAGACTTGCTGTATAGGGGCCGTCTGTCTATTAAAGGATCTAAGCTGCTATACCTATGCCTTGGGCTCTCTAACACCCCTAGAACCTCTTGGGTTCTTGAGGGGTGATGTGGAATTGGTTGTTATCATTTACCATTACTCTAAGAAATAAACAACCCATTTATTATTACGACACCTTTTTCAATGGGTGTTCTTGATATCACTAAAAGATTTCATTCAGCTGAGGGGAGACATCTGGCAGTGAAGAACTAAACAAAATTGCGTCTGATCCCTTTCCTGCAAGGGTTTTTTCCCGAAGCTAATCAACTTGTCCGACGGTAAGAAGAGTAAAACAAGAAGTCGTCGTAGTGGTAAGACTAATCAAGTTGAATTTTTACTTTCTCACTGCTCGGTTTCTCATCACCAAAATAATAATACCTGTGTGCATGTATGTCCTTAGCGGTGAAGGGGTAATATGCGTGCCAGTTTTTACCAACATTATTTACCCACTGATTTTAGTCAGTCTCTGTTCATGCTTCAGTAATGCTGTAGTTTTTTTTTTTTTTTTTTTTTTTTGAGGGGGGGCGTGAAGGTAATAGAAGATAGGAGAGAAGATCAGAGCGAAGTGTGAGTGAATACAAGGCAGTACATGGTTCAACACGGAAGTATAGGACGCTAGTATCAGCATCATTCCCCTCTCCCCGTTTCTACGACGCACTGGCCGCTAGTTGTCACCCGGCCAAGGTTACCTAAATAAAAAAATAGGCAAAAAATCAACATTATCCATCTTCGAGCAGTCCATGGCCAGGTGGTGAGACAGGTGGTGCGGGGACCTGTAGGAAGAGTTCAACAAGTACGAGTGTTGCACAGACTTTACCTCGGCATGTAACCAATTCAGTATGGTGACAACATTATTCTTTCTACCTCCAGGTGATTTTACTCAGCCTAAGATAGACTCTACGCAATGTAGGGATTAGGAAAAAATCTCTAAATACTGTTTCAACACAAAGATGCATTTTCTGCTGGTTTATGCTATAGTCAGTTCCCTAGAAATGAAAATTTTAGACCATTAGTTTCGGCTCACAAGGTGCCAGGTTTTACGCGCACACACACACACACACACACACACACACACACACACACACACACACACACATATATATATATATATATATATATATATATATATATATATATATATATATATATATATATATAAGAAGCTTTAGAGGAAGATGTCAGAGGAAATAAAAAGAAAATATTTGGACTGGCAAAATCATACCGTAAAGACAAAACAATGATCTACAACTTGAAAGATGACGATGGTAATATAATCACAGACGAGGACAAAATCAATGAACGATGGCAAAACTACTTTAAGAGACTACTAAACAGAGAGACAGTAGATCTTGAGGAGTACAGAGATGGATTGGGTGCAGAGTATGAAGCACAGGACGAAATTGATGACTTAATAACAATGAGAGAACTCGAGGACTCTTTGATAAAGATGAAGAACGATAAATCACCAGGCAGCGATGGAATACCTATTGAATTGATCAAGAATGGAAGTAATCGACTAAAAGAAACAGTGTTAAGAGTGGTCAATGAAGCATGGGTAAATGGAAAAATTCCACCGGATTGGGGCAAAACCATCATAGTGCCCATATTTAAAGGAAAGGGTGATTCGGGACTGTGTAATAATTACAGAGGCATATCGCTTATAAACCACATAGCTAAACTCTACGAAAGAATTATAGAGAAAAGAGCAAGATCTATAATTGAAGACAGACTAGGAGAAGAGCAGTTTGGGTACAGGAAGGACAGAAGCACGTCGGACCCGGTATTTGTACTCAGAATGGTGATGGAAAAATGCTGGGAGTATAACAAGGACCTATATGTCGCCTTTATTGACCTGTCAAAGGCTTTTGACTCAATTCCTAGGAAAAAGCTTTGGAGGTGTCTTGTAGAGGAATATGGAATCACTGGGAGATTGAAGAGGGCCATTAAGAGTACATATGACCCTCATCAATGTAAGGTTCGAACGGGGTATGAAAAAGATACTTGGTTTGAAGTGGAAACTGGGGTGAAACAAGGAAGTGTACTATCCCCATTACTGTTTATTGCTTATATGGACATGATAATTAAAAGATTCAAGGAAAGGTTTGGAAATGAAGAGCAAGGGGATATATTGCCCTACGCAGACGACATCGCATGTTGGAGTAATAGCTGGCCACAACTAACAAGAGCTTTGGAGTGCTGGAGGGAATGTTTTGAAGAAGCAGGAGTAACAATAAACATAAACAAAACAGAAATACTCACTGTGAAAAAGCAAAATGATGACGCGGATGATATAGTAGTTGGGGGCGATCAGGTCAAAGAAGTAGAACTTGTAAAATATCTGGGGTGTATTTTTACGAAGGAGGGAGATAAGAATAAGAGAGAGATCACCGAAAGGATAACTAAATATAGCAGATGTGTATGCTCTCTATATCCAATACTCAAAGACAGATATCTACCACTGGAGGCAAAGAGAACTATATTCCAGTCTATTTTAACACCTATACTCACATACGCATCTGAGAGCTGGACTCTGACAACCCGAGACTGGAACAGAGTTCAAGCAGCAGAAATGAGACCACTGAGAGCAATAGTGGACAAAACAAGGAGAGACAGAATCAGGAATGAAACAATAAGAGAAATGGTTGGAGCAACATCGGTGAGAAAAGTAATCGAAAATTCACAACTGAGATGGCTAGGACATGTTGAGAGGATGGACGAGTCAAGAATAGTGAAGGAGAGATGGAATTGGAGACCTGATGGCAGAAGATCAGTCGGAAGACCTCGGAAAAGATGGAGAGATGGTGTGGAGGAACTGTTGGACAGACGAGGTATGGATAACATCGAAGCATTGAGAAATCAAGAGGCCTTTGAGAGAACCAACTGGAGACGGCTGATCCACCTGACAGGCTAAATGCCTACCTGGGAGCCGAATGAATGAATGAATATATATATATATATATATATATATATATATATATATATATATATATATATATATATATATATATATATATATATATATATGTACGTATGTATACGTATATTTTATGTGAGGAAGAGGGAACCAAAGGCAGCGAGCCAGCAATTATTGTTCCTTCCAAGAGAAAAACAAAATACAAAAGAGAGCCAAATTCAAGATCCGATCATTTCGAGATGCCTGGACACACTGCGTTTGAAAGACTGGAGATCATAGGAAGCAGGAAATACAGACAGAGGGAGACAGGCCCAGAGTTGACCTGTTGCATAAATGAAGGACTGGGAGTAACGGTTAACTCTTGCATTAGAAAGTTGGACAGAAAAGGAATGAGAGTTTGCTGCCAGACGGGTGCTACGCGCCTATCGTAGAGGTGGAGGAATGCATGCAGACACTTCAGAGGAGCAGTGACCATTGAAGCAGTGATAGAAAAAAGATAAAGATGCAACAGTGCGGCGAAAAGACAGAGGTTGAAGGGAGTCAGTAAGAGGAGAGTTAATGAGACGAAAAGCCTTTGACTCCACCCTATTGAGAAGAGCTGTATGTGGGGAACCTCCCCACACATGAGAGTTGTACTCCACACAGGGGCGGATAAAACCCCTGTAAAGAGTCAACAGTTGTGTAGTGGTAAAGAAGGAACGGAGTCGGCTTAGCACACCTAATCTCTTGGAAGCAGATTTTACAAGAGATGTAATATGATCTTTCCAAGATAAGTCCCGAGTAAATGAAACCCCAAGCATGTTCAAGGATGATGCAGGATTAAGCTGAATATTATTAAACATTAGTGGGTATGCCTGTGGAAGATTTTGTCAGGTTGATAGGTGTAAAAACTGAGTCTTTGATGCATTAAAAACAACCAGATTAGTTTTACCCCAGTCAGAGATACGAGCCAAGTCAGACATTAGGTGTGCCATAGCCTCATCCCTTGTTTGTTGAAGCAACTGCTGAGATGGACGTTGCGGGAACTGAATGGAAAGTTGAAGGGTGGAGTCATCAGCGTATGAGTGGATGGGGTTAGATGTGCAGCTTAGAAGATCATTGATGAATAAAAGGAAGAGAGCTGGTGATAGGACAGAGCCCTGCGGAACATCACTATTAATAGATTTAGAAGAACGATGGCCGTTTACAACAGCGGCTATAGAACGACCAGAAAGGAAGCTAGAGATGAAGGCACAGATAGAAGGATAGAAACTGTAAGAGGGCAGTTTGGAAAATAAATTTTTTTGCCAGACTTGATCGAAAGCCTTTGAGATGTCAAGTGCAATGGCAAAGCTTTAGCCAAAGTCCCGAAAGGAGGATGACCAGGAGTCTGAAAAGTAGGTGAGAAGATCGCCAGTGGAGTGTCCCTGACGGAACCCACACTGACGATCGGAAAGAAGGTTGTGATAGGAAAGATGCTTTAAAATGTTTCTATTAAGAATTGACTCGAAAATTTTAGAGATAAAGGATGTTAAAGCAATTGGACAATAATTAGAGGGTTGGGAATGATCACCCTTCTTTGGGACTGGCAGAATGAGAGGAAACTTCTAGCAAGAAGGAAAGGTACCAGTTGACAGACAAAGGCGAAAGAGTTTGCCTAGGCAGGGTGTAAGCACGGAAGCACAGATCTTGAGAACAACAGGAGGGACTCCATCAGGCTCATATGCCTTATTAGTATTGAGGCCTGTGATGGCAGAAAATACATCAGCTGAAGAAATTTTAATGTCAGCCATGAGGAAGTCAGAGGGGGGAAGTGATGGAGGAACAGCACCGGAATCGTCTAAAGTGGAACTGGAGGAGAAAGTCTGAGTGAAGAGATCTGCTTTATCAGTAGAAGAAATAGCTACAGAGCCATCAGAGTAGAAAAGAAGAGGGAAGGATGATAAGGTAAAGTTATTAGAAAGGTTTTTGGCGAGGTGCCAGAAGGAGCGGGAAGAATTCGAGTTGGAGAGTTGAGAGCATTTAGTACGGATGAAATTATTTTTAGCAGAGCGAAGAACAGACTTAGCACAATTCCGGGCAGAAACGTATAAAAGATGTGATTCAGGGGTGGGTTGGCTCTGGTACCTTTTATAGGCCCTCTTCTTGTTGTGGACAGCATTAGAACAAGCGTGATTAAACCAAGGCTTTCTTGCATTAGTCAAAGGATATGAGAAAGGAATGTATGCTTCCTTGCCCGAGAGAATAACCTTCGTAATGTGCAAGGCACACTCAGATGGCCCCCGGCCATGGAAGCAATGATCATTCCAGGGAAAATCAAAGAAGTACTGCCTGAGGGCCTCCCAATCCTCAGCTCCAAAGTGCCACAGACGACGTTTCTTTGGAGGGTCCACAGGCCGTCCCAGAGCGTTAGGACAGGATAAGGTGATAAGGTTGTGATCGGAGGAGCCCAACGAAGAGGAAAGATTAACAGTGTAAGCTGATGGATTAGTTGTAAGGAAGAGGGCAAGTATGTTGGAGCTCTCTCCAAGGCAGTCAGGGATACGGGTAGGGTGCTGTACAAGCTGCTCTAGATCATTAAGGATAGAAAAGGTGTAGGCTTGTTCACCAGGTGGATCATTGAAAGGAGAGGGGAGCCAAAGATGGTGGTGAACATTGATATCTTCTAGAATGGAGATTTCAGAGAAAGGAGAAATGGATAGAATGCGTTCCATCGTAGAAGTAAGATAGTCAAAGAATTTTTGATAGTCGGTGGAATTAGGAGATAAGTAAACAGCGCAGATATATTTAGTCAGAGAATGACAGGAAAGCCGAAGCCAGAGTGTAGTGAATTCAGAAGAATCGAGTTCAGGAACACCAGAGCAAGATAAGTCGTTGTGTATATATACACAACAGCCACCTTTGGCTTTGAAATGAGTATAGAAAAAGTAGGGGGATACAGAAAAGGGTCTGCTGTCAGCTGCCTCAGACAGCTGAGTCTCAGTTAGAAAAAGAAGGTGAGGTTTAGAGGAGGAGAGGTGGTGCTCAACAGAGCGAAAGTTAGAGGAAAGGCCACGAATGTTGCAGAAATGAAGAAGAAGAGAGTTAGACAGTGGTTCCAGGCAGCTCGAGTCGTTACCGGGAGAGGGGCGGAAGGTGGGGGCATTTATGGTTCCCCCCCCCCCCGCTGGGGACTCCGAGGCCACATGTTGGGCTGCCATAATTTTTGTTTAATTTTGGAAAAGGGAGTGTAGTGTGTACTGTGCATGTAGTCTGGTGTTGATAGAGCAACTTGTATTGGAGAGCATGCTGGCCTACTCTCTGTGTTATTGAGACACTGAAAAAGTTCAGCGATGGGGGATGGTCGGGACCTAGTCCCGAGGGCTGATGAAACGGGAGCTCCAGCTCTCCCTATCATCAGCTTTCCATCCACCTTGGAAATACTGCCCTGCTCGACTGGCGCTACAGTCTACTCCTCTCTCTCTCTCTCTCTCTCTCTCTCTCTCTCTCTCTCTCTCTCTCTCTCTCTCTCTCTCTCTCTCTCTCTCTCTCTCTCTCTCTCTCTATATATATATATATATATATATATATATATATATATATATATATAGATAGATAGATAGATAGATAGATAGATAGATAGATAGATAGATAGATAGATAGATAGATAGATAGATAGATATACCACCAGACATCCTCCGCCTTTCTCAACCATCTCTCTCTGTCTTTGTCTCTGTCTCTCTCTCTCGTGCATATATATACATGTTAATATGTATATGTATGTATATATATGTATATAAGAGAATATGCATTATATATATATATATATATATATATATATATATATATATATATATATATATATATATATATATATATATATATATATATATACGGTATATATAATGCATATTCTCTTATATACATATATATACATACATATACATATCAACATGTATAAATGTGCACGAGAGAGACAGAGACAAAGACAGAGAGAGATGTTTGAGAAAGGCGGAGGATGTCTGGTGGTAAATAAACTGAACAAAATGCACCAATATAATACCTCCATAGGTCACACATGAGAAAATAATGTTAACCTGCAGTTCACCAAGCCACACCTGTTGCATACACAGTCCTGCTCAGTGTGTGGTCTGGGTGTGGCTTCTGAATTAGTCCTCAGGAAATCAACTAATTCAGTTGTGGAAATCATTTGCATTCTGTGTTGGCCTAACTGATGAGAGATGACACACATTTGCTGAAAGAAATTAAAGTGAAGTTCTGCAAGTTAAGCATTACAGATCAAGCAGAGTATGCGCTGGACTTAATCGTATATCATCGAGGGATGTCTGTCAGGAAAACAATTATTTATCTCTTAAAAGAGGGTTAAGGGAGATAATATTGTAGCCTTTTGTCAGGCATTGGTCTCTCTCGGTTAAATATAATCATCTGGCCTTAGTGTACACGAACTGTTTATATAATCTTCTGCATGGTATGAGTTGAAGCTAAATACAGTCATCTGGCGTTAGCCAATACATTACCTGTAGAAGGTGTATGCTTGTGAGGGGAAGCCAAGATTTTGAATGAGTATGGGGTCCATTTCGCTTGGCGTACTTACGACAGTTCTCCTACTTTCATACTTTTAAAACTGCAATTTACCTCGTCTATTAGGTGGGAATTAGGGCTAGGATGACGAATACGTCTTGCCCAATAAAGGGCTATCCAGTGCGAGCCCGCCTGTGTGTGTGTGTGTGTGTGTGTGTGTGTGTGTGTGTGTGTGTGTGTGTGTGTAGCACATAACATGGACAATTCAGACAGCTTCAACTACCACCCACGTCAATCCATACAAACGATCGTGTATTCATTCTGACTCGGTGAATGATTTAACGCGCTAAACTACATCTTTTTATTTCTGGCTATCAAATACTTTATGTCCTTCATCTTTCCGTTTACTAGTCTCATCAACTTCTCTTCATGTATACTTATCTCCTTACCGTGGGACATACTGTACATACTTTCCATCATGAATGCTGAGTTTTAACAATAAATTAACTCTAGTATATAATGCTAGTCATCAGGAAGTACACTGGGAAGTATATAATACTGTGTCATAGCTCCACTTTTTTCTGGCTCCGAGTCATGTGAAATAAGCAGAAGGAAAAAGAGAGTCTGAGGTGTGTCGGGATGAGAAGAGCATGACTGTATCTCCGTTTTTCTCCCTGCTTCTCCTTCAGAATTAATGCATTTCCCTTCCTGCTGGTTCTCGCCCAGTGATGGATGTTGCAAAGTATCCAGTGTATAGAAATGGGAGGTGATGCGGCAGAGGATGTTGCGGGAGACGAAGAGTATCAGCGGAGAATTATGTGTGGCAGAGAGAGAGAGAGAGAGAGAGAGAGAGAGAGAGAGAGAAGTACTACGGATGAAGTTACCGGGTACACGTTTCTACTCTAATAGTGAGAAAAGCATAGCAAAGATGAAGGCTCCCCCCATCCACCTCTCACACCTTTAGTACAGTCCAGGAAAAGAAAATACACCTAACCCTGGAGAATGAAGGAAGAATGGGAAATTTCACAGGAGAAGAAGAATCGTTCCTGATACTGCTAAATTAGGTCTAGCGTAATTTTGTCTGTTCTTGTCCTGAACTGCCCTATCGGAGATCTGTCAGCTATCTTTGCCGGTAGCCGATTCTGGCAATTAATTACAGATCCTCTAGGTTTAATGCTGGAAATACTTGAAGATGAGCTCTCACCTTTGGTTCCTCTTCGTGTTGATATTTACGAAAGACGTGGTGATAGTCGATATTCTCTAATCTATGCAGGATTAGGAAAATCTCATTTAGCAGTCTGGGCAGATCCATACTCTCCGACGAAATGAGGCCTATTGTCTCCAGCCTTCTCTGGTATTGCATATGCTTTATGGATGGAATCAGTCAAGTACTCCCTGCCTGGACTCACTCAAGCCTCGCGATGTCTTTTTTCAGAGCTAGTGATCTGAACTGCAGTTCATATGCACACCTGGCGGTACAAGAAAATTGTACAGAGAGAGGCTTGTTTCCTTATTTCCGTAACTAAACTATGTCTTTATATAACTCAGAAACCTCTCGGCTTTTTGTCTATTTCAGTGCAGTTTGCAAAACATGAGGTCATTGTTGACTAGTATACTTAGGTGTTTCTCCAAATCAATACTGCTAATTGCAGTTCCTAACAAAGAGAAGATGGATCTTGGATTTGCATGACCAATTTGCATCGCGTTGCTCTTGTCCAGGCTGAAAGGCTTTTGCCATCATTTAGACCTTTCCATCACATTACAAAATCCCTTCGTAGTACCGGTACTTCTGCTTTTCGAGTGACGAAGCATTGCCTGCTTGCTTTATGTTGTCCGCAAATTTGGCTGGCGATGCCCGCATCTGTATGGATGATGTAAATGATAAACAACAACGGACCTATAAGTGAATCTTGGGGAATCTCACTTGTAACTGATGTCCACCCACAGGCATCAGTTACAAGTGCTCCGTCCAGCCAGATCTCAGTCCATCCAGGTTAGTTCACCCTGAACCCCCATTGTGCAAGAGTAACTGGTGGAGAAGAGGTGTTTCTTGCATGAGTCTAAGAATCTTCCAGAGGGATATATATTTCTTTAGAACAAGCATAGAGCAGGCCAAGGGATATGCTGCAGCTGGAGGTATTATGCTGTAGAGTATAATTATGCTGTAAAGACAGTCGTTTTTCAGGCCCAAGCATTTAAGTGAATCGAATAATTTAAGTGTGTATGTGTGTGTGTGTGTGTGTGTGTGTGTGTGTGTAATTCACCTGGTCACCGGGTCGGTCAGGATCACTTGATGGTCGTGATCGTCAGCTTTTTACCCTCCCGGAAGGGAGCTGAGAGCTCATATAGTCCGATCTAAGGGCAAGGCTGTGACCTTCACACACGCACACACCCGTCCCCTTGCTCAAGGGGGACAGTAACCACCCACTTCGTCAGTGAAACTTTTCGCAACCTGAGCGAGGCGCGAACTCCCGTCCACCAGTTGGCAAGCGGGAACGTTACCACTGCATCAGCGAGCGGTGTGACTGCACCAGCGAGCGGTGTGTGTGTGTGTGTGTGTGTGTGTGTGTGTGTGTGTGTGTGTGTGTGTGTGTGTGTGTGTGTGTGTGTGTGTGTGTGTGTGTGTGTGTGTGTGTGTGTGTGTGTGTGTGTGTGTGTGTGTGTGTGTGTGTGTAGACCCCGACATTCGGGGGAACGATGTTGCAGAAGATCAAACAGGAATGTGTGTAGTAAGTAAACATTATTGGCAAAAACAGAGTGAAATAATTGCCGTTTACACAATGGAACAATAATACACTGATCCTGGCAGCGTACCAACACGGGATTACGTAGGAATGGGGGAGTGATAATGAGTAGTAAAACATGTGTCGGGGCTAAACCAATTTACTGTTTGTCCCCATTTTCTTATACCATAAATACTGTATGTCTTCGTTGTCAAGGTATATCGCAAAAAAAATAAAATAAATAAATAAATAAAGCTGTGCACAACGAAAACATTGAGAAGCACAAAAAACAGCCACTGTCCTTGCGCCTTTCAGAAAATGAATAATTCTTGTATGAGGATCCTTTTTATATGCGAGATTTTTTTAGGTTGGATATTAAAAGGTAGGTCGGCACACTGGTCACCTTGGCTGCTTTGTCACACGCGGTCTAAAACTTTCACGAAATCACCAGCACCCGTATTCATAAACTTCCTTAAGGACAAATCGTGTATAAGACTGTTTATTTATACATTTATTTCCACCTATACAGCTAGCAAGCACATGATATCAAACCTGAGGGAATATTAAATAAAAAAGTACAAGCACGCCAGAGATATCTAACATTTATCATTTATTTTGGAGAATTGTTTACTATATAAAAAAAAATGGCTCTGATGCCTTGTAAATAGATCCATAGGGCGAGACTCACAAACCTACAATCAAATCTGTCGCAACAATTATTTTTGAAGGAACAAGAAGGAAAGGAGGTAACGGGATATTTTCATGTATATTAAAAAGAACATCTGAGTGGGTACACCAGATGTTTGATGTTGTGACTACTTGTGAGATGTTTAGTGGAAAAGTGTACGAAGTGAAAGAAATTGCGTGCTGCCTTCATGGATCTGGAGAAGGTATATAAATTATTGTATAGACAAGGAAAGTGGAAGACAGTGAAAATATGTAGAGTATACGGGAATATGCTGGATGCTGTCAGGAGTACAGTAAGTGCCGTAAAGCGTGTGTAGAGTGAATTCTTTTATTTGAATGATAGACTGAAACAAGGATATGTCATGTCTCCGTGGTTGTTCAGTTATATATGTATGGTGTAATAAATGCAAGGTAGGAGAATGGGTCTTGGAATTTTCTTGGTAAATGAGAGTAGGGTTTGGAAACTACTTGTATTGTTTGCTGATGGTACTGAATTTATAACTGAAGATGAGTGTGAGTTGCAAGGCTTGGTGCATGCGTTTCGAACTGTGTGTAGTAAACAAGCCAGAAATGAATGCAACAAAGAGTAAAGTAACGGTCTTTAAGGGAATGAAGTCACGGAGTACAGGGTGAGGCCTAATGATTCAAACATTTAGGCTGCATGATGAGCGTTTGGAAAAGTTTATAAGATGAAATTTAATATATGAAAGGGTGCAGCAGGTTAGAAAGATTCTAGGTTCACTGAAAGCAATGATAAGAATTAAAGAAACGAGAATTGAAGAAAATATGTCGCTGCTTGGCAGCACTGTGACCCCCACACGGGTGTATGGAAGTTAATCTGGTGTATGGAAGTTAATCTTTAAGGAAGCTTCTGTTAGGAACTCACTTCGTCAGATTAGTTTCCCTTTAAACATGAACCTGCAAACTTTTTAGATCCAGCTGTTACACATTTTTTATAAATGAATGGAGGGCACTTTAAAAAAAGGAGAAGAAGAAGAAGAAGAAGAAGAAGAAGGACACGAGTTCAGTGACAAAAATGGAAATTGTTTTCAATGGGGGATACATGTGGAGTTCACTGAGAGACAGACAGACAAATGAGGAAATGAAGGAGCACTGTGGTGTTGAAATGAATGCACTGTAAAGTATTACAAGTACCTTGAGATGGTTTGACCATGATGAGAATGGAAACTGAGAGATTGACTAGGAATGCGCAAACGTGTATCGGAGGAAGGGAGGGCGGTGACCTAGGAAGAGATGGGGGGATGGAATTAAGAAGTATATGAGTAATAAGGTGTGAGTCGAAGAGAGGGCAACCAAACAGCAAAAGACAGAATGACGTGGAGTCGATTCGTCTGTGGCCAACTCCTCCGGGATTAGCCTAAGTCGTATGGCTACAGACAGTCTTGTTTTTCCCGCAGTACCAAATTTTAGTTACGAATTTGGTTATTCAGAATTTCTGATGTATCATCATCATCATCCTCATCATCATCATAACTCTACTAGCATGATCATCACCATTATCATTATTATAATCCTTTCATCTTGGCTTCTCCTCATCACCATTATCCTATCACAATAATAATTATCTTTACCATTCATCATCACCGTCATCCTTATCACATTCCTCACTTCTTTTTGAGACCAACAGAACCTAGAAATAGGAATTGGAAAGCGTGGTAGTATGAAAACTGTCAACTATTTTACAGCAAAGAATAAATAGAGAACTGGAATATCTGCACAGGGAAATATATGTTTGTTCACTCACACCCATTTGTCTGGTCACACCTACACTCGCTAACAGACGGACATTTACAGTCTTAAAAAACAAGCACACACACACACACACACACACACACACACACACACACACACACACACATATTCAACACTTTCAGATCTATATTTATGCCGAACACACACACACACACACACACACAAACACACACACACACACACACACACACATATTCAACACTTTCAGATCTATATTTATGCCGAACACACACACACACACACACACACACACACACACACACACACACACACACACACACACACACACACACACACACACACACACACACACACACACACACACACATTCAGAAAAACCCAAAATGCAGACCAAGATCTATATGAGCACTAGACTCCTCTGATAAGGCGGAGTGGAGTGCAGGTGAACGCCTCGGGGCCGCTTTTTGCTGTCATTCTTCTCTCTCTCGTCACTCCGTCAGGCCCACTGCTGTTTACTGAGGGAGGTTTGTTGTGCAGTGTTCATGGAGAAAATTGATTTGAAATATATCAAGCAATTTCGTTAGTATCAATTTATCTCATTTTAGTTATATTTTGGATGAGGATGGTGCTGAAGAGGGGCGCTTCCAACGGTGGCACCAAAGTATCCGGGTGGTGCTGCCTGGTTATAGAAACGCCTCTCAGCTCCCTTGCTGTCCCTCTAGAGGAGGAGGATGGAAGGGAAGGGAGTTTTGAGCCTTCAGTTCATTGGATTCACGTCCACTCAACCTTGGGACTACAACAATAATAAGATGGGGATAATCCTTAAACTGGTCAAAATACAAGCAAGGAGATATTGCCAGTAGCACGACTTGAGAGCTGGGCTACACATCAAAACACTCCCTAGTCTAATCTGAAAATGCATGGTTTTATCGAAGTGGTTGAACATTTCCAGGGCAAAAGAACTTTATCAGGACCTGTGAAACTTGTCAATATTATAACTTTGTCGTGTTCATCGCCCTATGTGATGTTATCATTTATTAATGCCTGCGTTTCCTCAACTTGCCTGCCTAATTTTCTCCAGATTTACCTACATCATACTCACATCTTTCAATCTGTCTTTTTTTTTTTTTTCACTTACATAAAGTTTTTCATTGCACTAGTCTTATCTTTCCTTCCACGTAGCCCCATCCTTTAAGCACAGTCTTTTACACCCTCAGACACATCATCTTCATAGCACTACACCTTTCACGCATATAATTGTTTCATACAGTCTGTAACAGCTCCATCTCCAAGCTCATCTGAACGTAAACCTGTGGACTGCTAGCTGAAGTTGTCCTTCTCCTGTAATCCAAGATCATCCTTCACTGTGGTAGGGAGTTAAGGGACGTATGTATAACTAGGCAGTGAAGCCGACAGGCTCCATCGGTGCCACTGTGTGAAGGCGTCCCTCTTCATCACCACATGGGTACATTTACCCTCCAACATCTGTGCAGTCTCCCGAAATAATCCCTAGAGGAAGGCTGGGGAGAGTGGTCGTGGGTTCAGTCCAAGCTGGTAAGTAAACGTCTGATGATCTAAATTCTGATATCTTTGTTTTTACTGCTTTTTATATTGGCCTGAAGAGGGACGCCTTCACGTGGTAGCAACGATTTGACTTGGAGGTGGAGTTACCCAATTATACAATCATTCCTCAGTTCCCTCGTATCCTCTGAAAGGAGGAGGATGGAACGCTGAAAAATGGCAACTGGACCTACAGTCCACCGGGTTCACAATCAGATAAGCCTGGGGCTACAGCTACTACTACTACTACTACTACTACTACTACTACTACTACTACTACTACTACTACTGCTGCTGCTGCTGCTGCTGCTGCTGCTGCTGCTGCTGCTGCTGCTGCTGCTGCTGCTGCTGCTGCTGCTGCTGCTGCTGCTGCTACTACTACTACTACCATATACTGCTTTATGTTATGACTTCACTAGTACGTCATAAAAGTACTTACTCCAATACCAACCCATTAGTATTAGCATGCCAGAAAGAAGACACCAGACATTAGAGCCTTGGCTGCGACGTTTAAGGAATGCTAATGCTATTTCCTCTATTTGAGTGTTGCGGGTGGTACATTAGTTCCCCTCAAAAAATCTTAACTAATATTTTGAGTTCCACAAGTATACAAAATCCCACGTACAACAATACATGGAGACTTCAGCTTCTGTTTTGCTCTATATTTTATCTCTTCCCTTCATTTTCCGCCGTGCTCGTGATTACTCCTTTTACGGTCTATCCATATTTATGTATTTAACAGGTTTTGTTGCATTATAAACCCATGTCTCTTTGTAACAGTAACAATGAACAGATACTTAACTAGTACCACACAAACTTATCTCAGCATCTCGTAGTTTTCATCCTCATCTAAATAAGTGCCACGCCTACCACAGTCGCTCCTTTCTCAGTCATTTAACAAAAAATAATGCTTGGAAAACTTCATAATGGCCCACGCACCAGATACGAAGTGGCTTGGTGGCGCCTATATTACTGTCTGCCTGTGTGTGTGGGGGGGGGGGGAGGCTTATAATGTGTCCCACTCTGTTCATAGGTTTGATAGTCCGTTCCCTGAGGCCTAGCAGTCTTATATGTCTGATCATATATCTTTCCATGTCATCACCTCTACACTTATTCCCACCGTCCTTAGCGAATACATGCTAAGGCTTTCTCATTCAAGACAGTAGTAGTGCTATTGACGGGGATGTTTTAATGACATGTTGGGAGGCCTTGTGGAAGATAAGATAAGATTACTTTGACGAAATTTGCAGTCATCATACACTTCCCTGCCTCATCCTTGGATCGTACTGGCGTCCTTTCGAACAGATTAAGTCTCCAGCTGCTTGACCATTGCATGCTTGGGCTCTAACTTCCGAAAAACTAAATATAGAAATATCGCTACTTTTTAAGGTAGGTAGTTCTTATCTAGGTTAAGATCGAATATGAAGCTAACGGTTCTAGGTCAAGATCACTGGAAAGGAAAGAAATCTACCCCAGAACAGGAGGTTGACCCCCATCTCGGTGACATTCTGGTTGAGAAAATATTTTACAGCACTAAAAGGTGACGTGATATCAGAAACATTTTTACGTAGGTATACCATATTATAATGATTTCTGAATATCTAAATGATAGATTGTATAGAAGCTTTTTTTTTCGGGAAATTGATAAAAAAGTATAAATAAAATACCTAAAGAGAAGTGATAGCAAAAAAGTGATTATTTTGAAATATTTTACAAATCGCGCTGAAATAAGTGGAATAGGGTGTTTTAAAATGTATTGATTATACCGGAAATGTTTTCGAGGGAATGTTGAACCGGGCTGAAGGGCCTAGTTGTTCTACATTATCGTTGAACGAAGATTTTAGGAGGACGTGTTTGAATTATGAACGATTAAATGTCCACATTTTACAGTGAAAATTGTATAGCATATTTTTAATGTAACGGTCATAGCTGAACGTGTGACTAGAGGGTGAAATTCTTGCAGATTAATGATTAAGAATATTCCACTGGAATGGCAAGTGGAAAACTGAAAGTGGATAATAGATGAAATATGCATACTAAAACATGACAATGTTTACATCTGAATATTTACTGTGGAAAGCTGGAAATAAGTGATAGATAAAGTATGACTAACATATATATACTTGCATTAAAGACAAATAATCAAACTGCTTAGACAACCATTTGCTCCTGGAGGTCTGAGAGAAAACAGGTTATTGAAGATTTCCTTTTTAGACGAGATGTATTTATTTTAAATTCTATATGATTTCTGCGAATTCGTATTTAATTCTGGACACACATAAAAGCCGTATTTTATCGAAATAGGATGACTGAGTTTGCGCACACACACACACACACACACACACACACACACACACACACAATATATATATATATATATATATATATATATATATATATATATATATATATATATATATATATATATATATATATATATATAGTAATGACCCTTTCTAGTTAAACTGGGTAGATTGGTACTTAACCTTCTTATTTTATTTACTTCAGTACCATCAGAAAGAAAGGTATTGTAAATAGCCTAATAGTTATACTGATATGCTTAGTGAAATTATGGACAGTGAAATATGAAAAGTATAGAGACGTATTATTTAAAATGTCAGTAGAAGAATACCTGTAATTAAAATTGACAAGTACAGAAGGGAAGAAAAATTAAGACAATGCATTGTTGTCAGAGAGGGAGAGAGAGAGAGAGAGAGAGAGAGAGCGAGAGAGAGAGAGATGGGGGGAGGAAGAGAAGAGAAGGGGTTGAGGGAGGGCTGAAGATAAGTTGGCAGGTGTTATCAGGGGCTAACATGACTTACTTATTAAGGTGAATTAGAAGGCGGTGTCGGTGGAGTCACTAATGGCGGCTGCCTGGGTACGCTGATGGCCAGATTGCACCTCACTCCTTCATCACCAGCTTAACCCTTTCGCCACCAGGGGGACGGTACAAGCTAGCATCGCCTTTCTACAGCCAGAAAATATCCATCATCCATTTACTATCTACTCCTTCAGAATTCATCCATCAACCATCCACAATCCAGTCCCTCCAAATACTGTATATCTATCATCCACCCAGCATCCAGTAATCCACCCACCATCCAATCCTTCACATTCATCCATTATCTATTCAACATCCAATCCTTCTTCATCCATCCGTCATCCATCTACCATCCAATCCTTCATCATCCATCCACCATCAGTCCACCATCCAATCCTTCATCATCCATCCATCATCAATCCACCATCCAATCCTTCATCATCCATCCATCATCAATCCACCATCCAATCCTTCACAATCCATTTACCATCAGTACACCATCCAATCCTTCAGTATGTATCTGCCATCCACCCACCATCCAATCCTTCACAATCCATCCCTAATCCATCCTCTATCCGATCCTTTAACATTCCATCAGATCCTGTCTATTCGGGCCAGATATTTAAATGCAAGCTTGACCAGTTCCCCTTCCCTGAGTGGATATTATGTGAGCGATAAACCTCTTCCAATCATCGAACTTACTGTACTTGGTCTGTATTCTAAGTGACCTAGGGGGGTTCTTAACACCTCTTCCCAAGCGATTTATTTTCCGTATTACACCTTAACATTATTTAGTATGTTATTTGTATCTCCCTAATATCGACACAGTATCCATTAGTTACATACAAGAGGGATATTAAGGTTTGATTTGCAGAATAAATCGCTAAGGAAGAGTTGCCACGATATCTCCCAATGCACACTTACAGAGCCACCTGAGCCATAGCGACCACCAGGCGTCAGAATAAAATGGAATAATAATCACTGTAGGGGAGGGGACATATGTTGTACAGAGTGGAATCAGACAAATATAACCGGTATTCCCTGCCCTACATTTCTGCAATTGGCCAGCATGTGGAATAGTCTCCTTGCCTCTTTCTCACTGCCTACGACCTCCAGTCTTTCAGATGCAGCGTCTTCGACTTCTTGATAAGAGCTGATTTTCAGGGATCTTTTTTCTTTTATCTTCCAGCCGCTAATCCTACTCTTATCATTCTAACCAGTATTTTTTTTCTGCTTATGCGAGAGAAATCTTGCTGTTCATTCTTTCATGTTTTCATAATTTGATAATTTTAGTCAAAATATATGCTATTTTCTGAATGAGGTAGTATTACCATGTATTTTTTTCTTCATTTTCTTTACTTTCTTATTCCTCATGCACATCGCTTGAAGAGCCTCTTTAGTAATAGTCTTATTTACGCACCACATATTGTTGTCACTTTATGTTGTCCTTGTGTGTGTGTGTGTGTGTGTGTGTGTGTGTGTGTGTGTGTGTGTGTGTGTGTGTGTGTGTGTGTGTGTGTGTGTGTTTAACAATAATGTTATCAAAACACAGAGTTTAAAATCAACTCTGTAGAGCTGCCAGGTAGGATTTATAGAAAGTGCTAAAATCATATTTTTGTTGTATAATCATAAACATTTTAAAATACACGTAACAAAAACTACGATTCTCCGATATCATACTCTTTAATGTAAAGGATCAAAAGTAAACATTTCTTTGCTGGGCATATTTTCAACATTCCGTTTAAATGAGCTTCAAACTGAGCTTAGGGGAAAGAGAAATGTTAGTGTTACCATTGTTGTTTTGAAATCAGAACTCTGTGTTGGCTTACGTTTATTGCTAGTTGCGTGCTTGAATAATAACTTTTTCCTCAGAGGCGAAGTTCTTTTTTCTCCTCTGAACACAAATCAAGCCGAGCAGCAAAACCCAACCGAAAAAGGTAACTTGATTCCACATTACGCTCCTTAACTGACTCAGTCACTGAAAATAATAGCCAATTCACTGCATAAATATCCTGCACATAAAGTGAAAACACAGCCTAATCTCGGGCTGAACAGACAGTAATACTTTAAAGAAATCCAAAAATATAGCCTCTCAATGGCAGCGATAAGAAAACAGTTTTGTAAATGGTTAATCAAATGCACTTTATTGCCAATGCCACTTATGGAATAATGGTGACATAAACGTACACTCTGATTACGCTGATATCTGTAACTGTCTCCATGATAAAAGCTCTTCACAGTAAAGCTGACTATCTTGGAAACCAATCACAAAAAGTGGATACGAGAACGAAAGGAACGTCTACAGGAAAACGTACTTATTTTACTGATTATAAAGAACTACTGATAATGCAGTAAGATAAAATAAACTTGTAGCCGTTTTATGAGGTATATATTAATGAAACTGGGTACATGTTCTAATATTATATCACCTGTGTTAATAACGATACCTTTCCACTGTTTTAGTATCACTGCCATCACTATCTTTATCACCATTATCACTGTTCTAATTACCATCCTTACCACCTGTATCACCACCACTGTTGGCTCTGTCATCACCATTAACATCACCACTGTTACCACCACCTTTGTTACCACAGTCACCACTACCCTTGCCACCAGCGCCATCTGCACTATCATCACCAATTTAGCCAATTTAGCCACCATGATCGCCATCCCCGGAACCTAACACCATCATTATAATCGACACGCATGCCACCATTACCACCTTTGTCGGGACTATCATCGCGACCATCACCAAGCTTGCAGTAACCATCACCACCCTTGTCGTCATCACCACCATTACTGCCACTATGACAACAACCATTTTTACCCCCATTATAACCACCACTACTGCCACTGTAACCATCACAGTTACCATCATCAATATAACTCTCGCCAACATCATCATCATCATCATCATCATCACCATCATTATCATCCCTCTGTATCAGTCCACCGCAAGACAGAGGCCTCTCCTGTCTTTTTCCACTCTGACCTGTTGGCTGTTGGCCTGTTCCATCCAGACCCAGCGAAGCTCCGAATTTTATTTCGCCATTCTGTTCTCTGTCTGACACTTTCTCTCACTCCATCTCCCTTTATCTTGTTTTTACAGTCAGGGAAAGTTCCGCATTACCCACCTCTCGAAGCACTGGTGTGAGACGGGTGAATGTGATGCGGCAGCCAGACCTCAGGTATCTGGTAACTGTGAGTGTGAAGGAAGGGGAGGCGGGGGACTGGGGGCAGAGGAGGGTTTGGTGATAGGTTAGGAATCATGTGTAAGTCTGCAGTGTATGACTTGGACGGTGTGTTTGAGTTAATTGAGCAAGGATAGATGCCAATATGATGATAGTATATTATTTACAAAATTAGTAGATGTCTGCAGAGTTAGTGTTGTCAGGAAAGTTACGGAAGTTTGCTGGGTTTGGACAGAGGTTGAATGCTTTCATTCCCTCTCGACTTTAACATGAGACGTATCCCCAGGAGATATTCGTAACGATATAACATTTTTCATATTTTGTGTTATTCATAAACAATGTATGCAGTATATATACCGGTATATATATATATATATATATATATATATATATATATATATATATATATATATATATATATATATATATATTATATATATATATATATATATATATATATATATATATATATATATATATATATATATATATATATTATAAATTCATTGCGAGAACAAGGAGTAAATGAGAACATTGTAAAACTGATCGAAAACATATATAAAGAGGGAACTACAGTTAAATTACATAAGGACTCAGAAAAAATTAAGATTGAGAAGGGCGTGCGTCAGGGAGATACAATTTTACCAAAATTATTTACAGCATGCCTAGAAGGTATTTTCAGAAAGCTAGACTGGGAAAAGAAAGGAGTGAACATAGGTGGAGAAAAGCTAAACCATTTACGATTTGTAGATGACACTGTCCTAATCTCAGAAACAGGGGAGGCATTGCAAGAAATGTTAAATGACCTGAACAGAGAAAGTCTCAAAGTAAGGCTAAAGATGAACCGGAGTAAAACTAATGTTTAATCCACAAACACCAAAGAGCGTCATCAGAATAAGCGATGAAATTCTTGAAAAAGTTGAGGAGTACAACTACTTGGGACAAATACTAAAATTAACGAAAGATAATGATAGCGAAATAAAAAGACGCATTACAATTGGATGGAAAACTTTCGGTAAACATAGAGACATTATGAAAAGTAGCTTGCCAGTTTGTATGAAACGAAAAGTATTTAACGAATGTATTATTCCAGCAATGACGTATGGTTGTGAGACCTGGAAACTGACAAAATCAGTGGAAAATAAATTAATCCGTTCTCAGAGAGCAATGGAAAGGTCAATGTTGGGAATATCTTTTAGAGACAGGAAAAGATCAACTTGGGTGAGAGAGCAGACTAAAGTCAAAGATATTATAGACGTTATAAAAGAACAGAAATGGAGGTGGGTAGGCCATTTAGAAAGAATAAGGGATAACCGATGGAGCAAGAGGCTGACTGACTTGACACCAAGAGATTGTAAGCGTACCAGAAAAAGGCCAGACAGGAGATGGAGAGATGAGATACAGAAATTTGCAGGGGAAAACGTGGCAAAGATTGGCTCAGCCAAGGAATTCGTGGAAATGGTTGGGTGAGGCCTTTGTTCAGCAATGGTCTATACTCAGTTTTTTTAATCGAGGCGAAGATGCTCTTGAAAGATGGGTGATTATTGGCTGAATGCAATATTACTTCATAATCTAGCATTATTAACTGACAACAAATATCTGAGGGGGAAATTTGGGTTAGTAAATATTTTTTGAACATGTTGCATTTAGCCAATCATCATCAACCTGTCAAGTGCATCTTCACCTCAGTAAAAAAAGAACGGAGTATAGTTATGCCTGATGATGATATATATTGATGACATATATATATATATATATATATATATATATATATATATATATATATATATATATATATATATATATATATATATATATATATATATATATGTGTGTGTGTGTGTAAATTCTTATAAATTTGTTTAATTATATATTCTCCGTCATCCCACTATACACATCCGCCTGCAAACATTTCCAGTGTTATTCTGGTAATTATTCATTTCGAACTTAGAGTCTAGGATAGTGTGTAATAATACTAATTATAATAAAAAAAAAAAAGATCTATATGAGCGATTAACAGACTTTTCGTTTTCCTTTAGACAGAATGACATGGGAAGTCCTAATTATAAGATCAGTCTCTGTAACTATCATTCCTATTGGGCATTAGAAAACGAACAGTGTGATACCTTACAAGCAACATACCGCCGTTGCACTTTGAGAATACGTCGGACGCATTATCAGTGGCTATCGATACTGTGACTTGAGCAACTCTCCAAATCCTCCCAGCCCCGGCCACCCTCCCTCCCACTCACAGTTACCAGACATGTGGGGTCTGGCTGCTGATTCGTGACTATTCGTCAACAACCAATGTCCCGAACAGTGGATAATGCGGAACTTTCGACTGTACATCTGATATCCGTTCTACGAAGGACGTGACCAACCCACATCCAGTTTTTGGTTTTTGACTGTAGTAATTATGTCTTCTACTTTCGTCTGTTCTCTTTTCCACGTAGTACTCTCTTTATCCCATAATGTGAAGCTTGACATAATCCTTTCCATCGCTATGAGAACTTTTAAGTTTATGTTCCAAGAATTTAATTAGATTTCACGTTTCAGATCCATAAGTTGAAGCAGTAGAGATACACTATAACCGTCTCCTTTGACTCTACGGCAATTGCTTATTCCTGATATAGTTACCGGTACTTAGTTTGTCAAAAAACCTCCACCCCATTCATATTCTTTGCTGGATCTCATTCCTATGGACTGGATCTGCCTGAACTGCCTGTCCTGGACATATGTAACTCTTAGTACATACTAGTTATTCATCTGTTTTTAATGGAAGCGTCTGAACATGTTTGCTAAGCATAATTATCGTCGTTTCTAATATTCATTGTCAAGTCCACAGACTTTTCCTATTCAGGTTAGGCATCGCCAGCAACAAAATCAACACATTTGTTGTCATAATTACCATCATCAGTATCAGTACCACTGTTATGACCACTGATACCACTATCACTTGCCACCACAATCACCACCATCACTATCATTGTCATCACCATCACCACCACCGTTATTATCACTGCCACCACCATCACCACCATCATTATCACTTCCATCACCATCGCCACCACTGCTGCCACCATTAATATAATCATCAAAACCACTCCTTTTAACAACGCTACCACCACTGTTACCAACATTACCACTAGCAGCATTACTTTACCACAGTTACCTCCACCGTTACCAAGGTTTATTACAACTACCGAAATGTGTCACTGCTTTGTTAACATGCACCTAGGGTATGGTATTACGGATAGCCTCAGTATCATTATCGTTATCGACATCTTTAATGTCATCACCTTAATCATCATCTATATCATCATCATCTCCGCGATCGTTATCATCTTCACCATCATCATCATCATCATCATCATCTTGTTAATTATCATCATCAACATCATCATCATAGTTCATCATAATCATCGACGTTGTTGTCGACGTAATCATTATCGTATTCCTCAGTTAGTCCACTGCCGAGCAAAGGCCTTCCTCGACTGTCTCCGCCTTTGCACATTGGTTGTTACGCCCCCACCTTGCCACACATCTATCGAGTTCTCGTGTACTGCGGGGACGGCCCAGTGAGGGTACCATTGTTTACTCTGCCTGATGATGTTAGCAATCAATCATGTATTTCAGTGAATGTGAAAAAGGGAACATTATAAAGCAAGAAGAGGTTTAGGGAAGAAAGGAAATGATGACGGGTAGACATGGGTAAACCTGAGGCCTTCCCACAACACATGAGAACTGAGTTGCCTCACATTGTAGATCATCTTGTATATTTTTTTAGTTCCGTCGAAGGAGTTGCCACTGCTATCGAGTATTTTTCTATGTTAAGTATGAGCCTGTGTATTGTTATGTGTTTGTCCTGTATGTGTGCTAACAAAATATCTCATAAATGTCTGATCCGGTGGGGATAAAAATTGGTACATTGGTGTAGGATGAAGTAAATTGGTCTTGAAGCAGATCGATCAAAAATCAGGGTCACGAGTCAGTATCAGAGTACAGGACACGACGTTAACTAGTGAATCTCTGATGTGGATTAAACTGGGTCATGCATTGTGTGTGTCTGGGAAAAAGTTCCTCGGATTTGGTGCATATTGAGCAAAGGCCACAGTCACAAATTAAAAGCCAATGTTCAAGTGACGCGTCATTGTGCTCTCAGAATAATTTCGGTTTAGTTTTATTTTTGCTGCATTTTTTTTTTCATCTATCCTTAATTCTACTAACACTAATGCCATGACAAGTCCTGTTACTTCCACGACAATATTATACGTGAATACTTCAACAAATAATGAAATCCCTTCACAGCTAACTCTTTGAAACTATTTGATGAGATACAGCTTATTCGAGTGTTGCTGAGTCTGGGTAATCCAATTCAGTTCTTTTCTTTTTGCCTACGTCCTTTATTACGTTTCACGACTTGGAAATTCACAAAATCGTATCCCAGCTAGAACAATGTTTGGCCGCGTCTCCAAACACCTAATCAGTACGAATCTCTGTCGCCACTATTGCAGCGTACCTATACAACATGTCTTGAGAGAGAGAGAGATGGATCCTCGACTAGGCAATCAACCTCTCTTAATATGATTTTTCTTGCAGTTTATTTTGCCATCTTGACAGAAACTATGGGGCCCATCTCTCCAGGCAATGTGAATATCATTGGTGTGAAATTTCCTTATTCCTAATACTAGACTCACATTGTAATATTCTCTCTCTAGATAGACAGACATATATAGATAGATTGATAGATAGATACGAGTAGAGAGAGAGAGAGAGAGAGAGAGAGAGGGAGAGAGAGAGTGAGAGAGTAATGAAGGATATATGTTTACACAGGGGTATGGATACTGAATCAAGAGTCATGGTTATCACTGATGGTTTTGGTGGTAGTTCTTGTCAGCTCATCATAAACGGGTGCTGCTAACCACCATCCCTGCCATATTTGGTTAAATGATATTGTGTAGTGTAAGAGGGGACACATGAACGTACAATTTTTAGCGTTAGATAGAAAGTGGAAGTCCCATACATCTCTTACATGAATGATATCCTCGAAATGAGTGATAGACACAATATGGAATTATTACTCTGAAATTATCTATAAAAGTAAAGGAAGTTAGAAATCCATTGTTTTTGATGGGAAGTTATGAGCTAGTACGGCATGAGACAGTAATTTGCATCATGGGAAAGACAGTCCACATATCGATCCACAGGGAAGTAGACGTTTAGGACATAGATACCTTGGGAACCTGAGAAAAGAATATGACCTCCGAACATTCAGTATCAAGGACTGGACCCAGATCATGGAAGTAACTACACTGCTATGTCACCTTTAATATCATATACTTGACGTACACAGGGTGGTTCGTAAGTTTATTGTCCTTCACTCGACACCCGCCTGGTGATCTCTTACGTGTTGTGGAGACGTTTGGTGATCTCTTACGTGTTGTGGAGACGTTTGGTGATCTCTTACGTGTTGTGGAGACGTTTGGTGATCTCTTACGTGTTGTGGAGACCTTTGATGATCTCTTACCTGCTGTGGAGACGTTTGGTGATCTCTTACGTGTTGTGGAGACGTTTGGTGATCTCTTACGTGTTGTGGAGACGTTTGGTGACCTCTTACGTGTTGTGGAGGAGTTTGATGGTCTCTTACGTGTTGTGGAGACGTTTCAGTATGCTCATGTGGGAGTGGCTGTGGCGGTGGAAGTAAGAAATAAATGAGGCTGGGTAGACATTAATAACGCTGACTGAACCGTATCCACAACTCACTAAAAATGTCCTGGCCGAGTGAAGAAGGAGCGCTATATCTGGACGGTCCTGTTTTTTTGTTTCTATTAGCTACGAGGCTCGCTGCAACGCTTCCCCACCATAGCGATTTTTTTTTCATTTTGTTCTTGCACCCTCAGGACGATTTTATGACGGTTAAGAGAATTCCACCGTAGTGAACTGGTGGTGATGGCTGTACAGACCCCCTTCACCTCCAAAACTCATCCGTATCATAAAGTATGGTGGCAGCGAATATAGAAATATAGTAGTAGTAGAAGTAATAGTAGTAGTAACTGTTGTTGTTGTTGTTGTTGTTGTAGTTCAAAGTTCATCTGAAATATCAACCCAGTGGACTGAACCGCGATATTCTAAAGTGGTTCTCCTTTTTGCAGTCCGCCATCCTCCTTTCGGGGGATAGGGAAGAAGGTGAGGGACTTTTGCATAACCGGGTATTGAAGTCGCTGGGTTACAGTATATTGATCCCACTACATGAAGGCGTTCCTCTTGATCACATTGAAATGGCAAAGCAATGAGTGTTGTTCTCTTGGGTAATTTCAACGGGACAGCAACACGGGAGCCACCTTCGATATGAACACTTCAAAATTATGTTTCTACCTAATCTGTGTATAAGGTTGTTGATATGTGTGTAAGAGTGTTCGTTCCCATTCACATAGCTATCCTGCACTTCACAGCCTAACTAGAGTGAATACTGTAGTGAGAAAAAGCAAACAAGAAAATGATATCGGACAGTAGTATATTCTTGTTTATCCTGCATAGTGGTTATGAAATTTGCTTTATGCGAATCCCAACCTCTCTCCTCTCCTTCTCGTTTGCTTACTTTTTTCTGAGACTTTTCAAAATTACTTCTTTGATATCTGCTTGACAGTGATGAATATGTGAAAAGTATCATGCATAATGCTTAGAAATTGTATCTAAATTGTCAACGAAATATCCAGTCCACAACTACTGCTTGTTTACATTCACCAGTGAGAGTATAGCTTCATCTGTCAAGAACACTTCCCTATTTTTTTTTTTTTTTCCATTGTGGGAAGCTATGTGTGGTTAACGATAACTGTAGCTGCAGCTGGAGCCTCAGGTTCATATGAGTTTTGAACGCATTGGACAGTAGCTGAAGTCGCCCTCCTCCTGGCTTCCACCATCCTCCGTTCGTGAGATAGGGGGAGAGGTGATAGACGTTTGTTTAATCAGGCAGTGAGACAACTAGGTTATATTGGTGCCGCCGCATGAAGGCGTCGCTCTCGATCACCAATGGCAATACCTCGGACTGTGAGTTACGGAATTAAATATATAGTACCTAACCCTCGAATCCGGTTACTTTCTTTTTATTTTGTTACTGCTGTCTTCGCATTATTTTATTCCGCTTTCTGTACCACAGGACTGCAAGAAGCCTTTGAAAATGCCTTCATAGGGGAAAATATTCGCCTTCGTGGGCGGTAAATGATTAAACAAAGAGATGGGTGGGTTAGTGCTTAGGCCGAAAAAAAAAAAAAAAAAAAAACTAATAGCATCGGTATATAACAAATTCTCAGTTATGTGTTTTACTTTACTTGATAAGCGAAAGAAAAGTACAAGATCTGCTTCTGTTTGTATATTGTCATACTAAATGAACGAATTTAAAGCATTATCAAGCCTAGAAGTTCGCTATTATCTTATTTCTTAGGAATACAATATAGTTAAAGAGCTCAGTACATACAAGCTATACAAGAACATTGCACATGACGCAGTTTATTTTCTGTTGATCCTGAAGAGAATTACCTGATTATGAAATGACATGAAAACTAAAAAATACCAGCAACCTGAAAGCGTTCCTGTAAAATTTTAGCAACAGAAACACTATAAAACGGATAATTTCAATGTTTTAACCTCAGATCAGTGACTGCTCCTTCTCCCTCCATCCCTCCCTCTCTTTTCCTCCTTGTTCCTCTCTCTCCTACCCTCCTTATCCATCCCTCTTGCTCCCTATTCCTTCCTTTCCTTCCCTCTTTATCCCTCCCTCTCTTTTCCTCCTTATCCTTCTCTCTCAAGCCTTCTCTGTCCAATTTCCCCCGTTCCTGCTCATCTTCCTTTTTCTTTCCTAAAGTGTTTTTCTTGCCAAGTCCTCACCTTTTCGCTCTTTTCCCTCATCTCTCCACCCTTTCTGTCCTTATTCCTTACAGCCCTTCTGTTTACTTTTATTCTTTCATTCTACATTTTTTTTCTTATTGTAATCTTTTGTCTTGCTGAACTCATATCCCATCGTCTTTGAGGCTGCTTTGCACTGAAAGAAAGTAGCGCTACGTTGCAGATGGGGAGAAAATAAATCAGAGAGAAGAGGAAGAAACCAGCAGGCGAGAATGGGAAACTGGAAGGAACCATATAAATTCAGGGATATCAAAGTAGACAGAGATCGGTGAAGTAAGGGAAGGTGAGGGACAGGGGTGTAGGAAAGGCAAAGGGTGGGGTAACATGGGGAGAGGTAAGGGAAGAAAAGGCAAGGAATAGAGAGGCATACAGGGATGGCTGAAGGAAGTACAGAGAAGGGGGAAGGATGGGAAAGCATGAAGGGAGGTAAGGGAGAGGAAGACAAGGGATAGGGAGATATACAGAGCTGAATAAGGTAGGAGAAGAGAGGTAAAAGAACACAAATGATGAAATGGTGAAGGGAAAGGGATGTGGATGAAGAAAAGGGTGTGATGAGATGGTTATAAGAGTCTAACTGAGATGAAAGTTACGGGATAGGAAAGTATGAAAGATTGGTTATGATAGGAAAGAGAAAGATAAAGGAAACAGAGGCATACAGGATGCTTGAAGTGAAGGAAGGAAAGGCAAGGGATAGTTTAAGAGATAGTAAAGGTTAAAGAAGGAAAGAAGGTGGAATGGAAGGCATGAATGGATGGTACAGATTAAGAGAGAGAAAAAAAAAAAAGGGACAGAGGGTATGAAGGGATGGAGAAGAAAATTTAAAGAAAGGGATAGGATGATATGAAAAGATGGTGAAGATTAAAGAAGAGAACGAAAGGGACAAGAAGGAATGAGGGGACGGAGAAAGTAAAGATAAGGAAGAAAAAGGGCAGGAGGACATGAAGGGAGGTTAGCGTAGGGTAGACACGGTAAAGATCTCCTGGCTAATGGGAGGGCCACAGGCAAGGAAGGCTAGTGTAGGTCAGATCATTTAATTCATTGAAGACCACCCTACGTCCTTAGCGCGTTTTACCTGACAAAAACTTCCGGCCACCTTTGGAATTCGTTTCGTTGTGTGTTAGAGTACGGTTTGGAGACTTCTTTGTTTATGAAGACGTCGATGAAACAAAGAAAGAGGTAAGATGAGGGAAGAGAGGACTACAAAGACACAGAAGAAAATGCGTAAGGGGATGACTGTACAAAATGGATTATAAGACACAAGGGTGAAAACATGAGGAGAGAATGGAGGATACGATAGTAAGAAGGTAAAGGATGAATAAAGAATTAGGAAGGAGAGAAGGCAAATGTTAAGCAATTATAACGAAGAAGAAGCAGCAGAAGAAAAAGAAGAAGAAGAAGAGAGACAGAAGAGGAGGAGGAGGAGGAGGAGGAGGGGAGAAGGAGAACGTAAAGACGCAAAAGATAAGAGATGAGAGTTTATCATGTAGCGGTTCGGGTAGAAGAGATGGAGGGGGGAGGGGACGAGAGAGAGAGAGAGAGAGAGAGAGAGAGAGAGAGAGTAAATAGTCTGTTAATCTTGTGTGTTAGTTGCAATCTGACCCCATGACCTGGCTGTCTTCACTACCCTGTCTCTCTCTCTCTCTCTCTCTCGCCTCTTCTTCTCCGCTCTTACAGTTACCCTCCTATTTCTCTCATTACTCTTTTTTTTCCCTCCTGGTTTATCCCTCTTCACCTTCGTTTCTATCTTGCCTCATTTTCCTTCCTGTTTGTCTCTCCACTCTTTTTCTTTCCTATTTCTCTCTCTTCTTTCTTTTTTCTCTGTCCATTCTTTTTCTTTCCCTCCTCCTTCACTCCCTACTCTTTTTTCGTGTTGACTTTTTCTATTATATTTCTTTTTCAGTTCTTCACTTTGTTCTTCCCTCCTTCTCTCGCAACTTTTACTTTTCTCCTCTCTTCCCTTTCCTTTTTTTTTTTCCTCGTCTGCCACTTTTCACTTTCTTCTTTCCCTTCAAATATAGTCTTCCTGTGTCTGTTACCAGTTTATTTTTTCCTGCACTTCCCCGTTTTCTTTTTCTTTTTCTTTCTTTCTTTTTTCTTCTTTTTTTTTTCTTTCTTGCACATTCGTCATCCACCCTTTCTCTCTTCCTACTCTCTTCCCCGCATTGGTCATCCGCTTTTTCTCTTACCCCACTTTGTCTTCTCTCCAGTCAACTTTTCTCACCCATTACCAACACTGCTCTCTCTCTCTCTCTCTCTCTCTCTCTCTCTCTCTCTCTCTCTCTCTCTCTCTCTGTCATGCATTGACCCCTCCTCTCCTCTGAATATTTGCCGAGCTGAACACTCCACTCACATTTCAATCCTTAACTCAGCTCAGCCTGCCAGTGTACAGAGAAGTCAACGATCAGCATATCGAAATACTATTTTTTTTTAAACTTCTAGCCTTTGCATATACACATGCGGCATTGTACTAATTTTAAAGTGGTTGTTGTACACAATACAGCTACTTCTTTTGTTCTCAAATTTAAATCTTTTTAAATTCCTACACATTGACCTTGACTGTCTCAGTTTTATTTATTCATATTACAGTATATATATATATATATATATATATATATATATATATATATATATATATATATATATATATACTGTATATATATATATATATATATATATATATATATATATATATTGTTATTGTTTACGTGTCCTCTAACTCTACCGACTTTCATAATGTCTTTTTGCTATATCACCTCTGAATCTGAAGTGAAAGTTGTTGTTCCAATTTCCTTTTCCTTTGAAATTTACATTTTTTGCGATTTTAGTACTAGTCATCACTTTTGGCACTCTTATTTGTGCTGAACGGGGTCCTTTATACTGTTCTCAGATACTGTATTTCTCTGCTGATGCCTCTCCTACGCATACTTTTTCGTTTCTCTCAAATTGCACCTTTTGTTTTTGCTAAATGTTTTCTCTCACTCAGCCTGTCCCAAAGAAGGTTCGGTTTTCTCAACCTCATTGTCGCCCCGTTAGGCGACTTAAAATAGTGTCAATGTGTCTATCCTCAACAAGAAGATTTTGGAACAACTTTTTTTTTTTTTTTCTCTCATAACGCTCTTTTTGGATATCAGTTCAGGTATGGCCTGGTCGAGAGAATGAAGTATGAGACACTGAATGGGGCAATGTATGTGAATAATGTGAAGAAGATGAAGGGGGAGACCGATGGTAAGATGGAGGGAGGGGATGAATAAGCACATGAATGAGGGTGATGTGGGGAAGATTTACTTGTGGCCACCAATTAGGAATTTAATTGCCTGGCTATAGTCATACATATAGGCAATGTCATGGGTTCCGTCAGTATCGCTTCATTGGCGATCTTAATTACTTTCACATTCCTGGCCAGCGTCCCATTAATATATCGGTGATACTTTTGCTATTGCGCTAAGCAACTCAGAGGGTCTCGGCTGAGTCTGGCACCATCTTTATCCAGTTTTTAAAGATCCTCTTGCAGTTTCCATTCTTCTTTATGTACCATAAACACAAATTTCCTTTCATGCAATTTTTAGACATGTAGAATGTCACTAATTTTTTAGTAAAGATATCATAGGTGACGTTCCTCCGTACTGTATGCCATTACCAGTTCTCTTTTTACTGTCCATTAGTACCTCTGAACTAAACGTTTGACCCTGTCCAGTTATACGTTGATGACTCCACCCTTCATTTTTCAGTGGCATCCAACACCGTCCATCACAATACACACTTCACGAAGCACGGATGATGCTGTGAAACACCTTACCTTAGTAGACTTTTATTTCTGTCTGAGACAAAAGGGAACCTGATTTTAATGTCCCAAAAAATTTAATTCTTACGTCACTCATCTGGCTACAAGCTTTCATATGATCAATGTTACCTTCAGCAACACACAACACAGTATGTCATAACGAAATATCCGTGAAGTCTTTTTTTTTTTTTCGGCATTTGTACAGGGGTCATTATCGCCAGTGTGTGTAGTACAGCACATATGGGCGGAAGCTCACCATTTACAGCACTTCCAAACAGACCGAAGTCATTTTTTTCTCTATTGTTAATGTCTTTGTAAGAAGCAACTTTTTGCATTAAAAAATACATCACTTAGTAATCATCCCTTTGATCACGGTACAACCAATGTTCTAATTATTTTTATTTAAGCATAATAAAGAAATTGATGATGTTACTGGGCGCCTGGAGATTTGTAAAGCAGAGATTCTGTACGTTGGTGTGGCGTGAGTGAGGGTGTGGCTGCTTCAGTGCTGGTTCTTATCGTGTCTCGAAGTGGAATTGATTTCGTCTCTCCTTTTCTGGCTCGGATCATCGATGCGCTATCAGTGACGGGAATAAATAATTGATAACTGGACTATTGAAGTGGAAAACAGTTCAGGTTTTATCTGAGCCGACTCGAGAGTTAGGGTCATCACCGGCTGATGTACGTACAACAGTGGTGTGTTCATGTCAGACCAACTCCTGGTTCCAGCCTTCAACACCGCCATCCGGCCAGGCCTCCAAGCCATAAACTCTTTTGTTTGTGGCATCCAACATCTCCAGATCAGATAATTTAATTGTTTGGCATCATTATCCCCTAAATGAATATCACTTGTCATTCTTGGCAACGAGACTGTATTTACCATGCAATGTTGCTTAACTGTCCTAAGCGTTGTCTGGTGAACCTGACTGTCAGCCTTCATTCTGCTACTCCTATCCTAAACCACAGAGTGTATGAGTTTGCCGATAACTCCACCTACATAACACTAGGGGCGTGGGATATTCTGGGTTGACCACTGTATTGAGGACAAATCAAAGTTAAGTAATACGTAAAATGATATGAAATTTTATTCACCTCGAACTTTAAAAAAAATAATGATAATCCACATGCATTTACACCAGGATAACACTCTCAGCACTACCTGCACATCACGGCAGGCCATCCATGACAGTCAATTTTAATGTTCCATTCCACGAAGTTTTTTCCGAAAGGGGTTCCTGTAAAATTACCAACATTTCTTATAAATGGTTATGAAAATGTATTTTTTTCTTTGGTATTTTACGGTTCTCATCTACAAAATCCTCCTCGTTTGTCAGTATCTCTTAACAGTTCCTCTCAAACTGTGTATCCATCCAGGCGACCAAAACCACTGTCACCTCATCAGTCTTCGTGCTTTATCAGATTCCATACAAGCTGATGCTAAACACAGCACAGGTATCATCCCACACGTTCATCCACCCTTCGAATATTCATGATTTGTCCTTTATCACAGCATTTTGGTGACTGTGCTTCATTAGTGATATTTACTCATGTTAATAGCAATGCTTCCTCGTCTGTCTGCATCTGCCGCATGAAAACAGGTCTGATAAGAATCCCAGTATGAAAGTAAATGGATATACTTATCTGCTTAAGCATCAGTTGTTCGGATTCTTCAGCATTCGCACACGCAGATAAGAGCTCGAACACAGGTGCCGGAAAGAACCCGAATTGAAGGTTCAGGTGGAAGTGTGGGCATGGATGGGAACGTGGAACCAAAAAGGCATTTGGCGGTGAGGTTCTGAAGTGTACGAAGGAAAAGCGTTACTGTACTGTTATTCTTATGATGGTCTGTGAACTTTCTTTTCCTTCCTCTCTCTTACAGTAATTCTTTCATCTCGTTTCCTCTGCATTTCTACAGCTACATCCCTTCCTCACCTCTGCTGCTCCTTCCCCTCTCCCTTACTGCCTTCCCTTTGTATCCTCTCATTTCTACGTCTACATCCAACTCATTCTCCCTTTATTTCCTCCCACAGCTATATTCCTCCCTCCTCCCACCTCCCCTTAGTTCCTCGGCTTGCCTTCTTTTCTCTACCTACCCTACTTCCTCGCTTCCCTTCCTTATTACATGTGTATCCTTTCCACTCTCTCTCCCCCTCCATCCCTCCCATTCTCTACTTACCCCCACTACATCTCGTGGCATATCTTTTCTGTATCTGCAGCTTCTCCTCTCTCTCCTCCTTCTCTTCCTTTAAACCTCACACCCCCTTTACCTCTACCTTTCCCTATTTCCTCACATCTCCCCTCCCCCTCTCCCCATCTCTTCCTACTTCCTCACATCTTCCCTCCCCCTCTCCCCACCTCTTCCTACTTCCTCTGCATCTCCCCACCCTCTGTCCCCCCTCTCATCTTCAACCCCCTCTCTCCTTCCCCCTCTTGACCCCTTACCCCATCCCCCCAGCCATCCTCAGCGCCACTCCCCTCTCCCAGTTTTACAGTCGCGACATCTCACCTTATCTGGGGTAGTAATTGCAAACTCTTGTTGGCGCCCGCCCTACCCCACTCTCCTCTCTACCCCCCATCCCTCACATCTTTCTTCCCTCCATCTTTCTCCTCTCTCCTCTCTCTCCCTCCTATCTTTCTTCCCTCCATCTTCCTCCTCTCTCTCTCCCTCTCTCCCTCCCATCATTCTTCTCTCCCTGCCCCGCTCTCTCCCGTCTTTTTTCTCTCCCTCTCATCTTTTTTCTTTCCCCTTCCATCTCCCTGCCACCTTCCTTCTCTCGCTTCTCCCCTCTCCCTTTCATTTTTCTTCTCATCCTCCCATCTTTCTTCCATCCCTCCCTTTCTCCCTCCTAGCTTGTTTCTCTCTCTTATCTTTCTTTTTGTCCCATTCCATCTCTCTCTCTCTCTCTCTCTCTCTCTCTCTCTCTCTCTCTCTCTCTCTCCCTCTCTCTCTCTCTCTCTCTCTCTCTCTCTCTCTCTCTCTCTCTCTCTCTCTCTCTCTCTCTCTCTCTCTCTCTCTCTCTCTCTCTCTCTCTCTCTCTCTCTCTCTCTCTCTCTCTCTCTCTCTCTCTCTCTCTCTCTCTCTCTCTCTCTCTCTCTCTCTCTCTCTCTCTCTCCTACCTTTCTTCTCTCCCTCCCATCTTTCTTCTCTCTCTCCATTTCTCCCTCCCATCTTTCTTCTCTCCCTCCCTCCCTCATTCACTCTCTCTCCAAGACTTCATTCCCTGCCTTCTTCCCTCCCTCTCTTATCTTCCTCCTCCCTGTCATTTATCTTCTGCCTCTCTCCCTCCCTGTCATTTAGCTCCTTCCGTCCTCCCTCTTATGTGACTTCTTCCCTCCCTCCCTCCCTCCCTCCCTCGCACCATCTCTATCCCTCCCTTCTTTACATTTTTTTCCTCCCTCCCTCTCATTTGATTCCCTCTTCTTCCATCCTTCCCTTATACTATTTCTCCCTCTCATTAGGCATCTCCCTCCTTCCCTCTCTCCCTGTGTTGCTGTCTTTCTTCCATTCCTTTTTATTCTTTTCTTATCTCCACTTCCCTTCTTTTCATCCCTTCTCCTCTAACACTGATTGTTTTTCTCCCTCCCTCTCTTCTTTTTATAGTTCTCGTCTCCTTATTTATCTTGTTCTCTTTATTTTTTTATTGCGTCCCCATCTCCCTCTTCTTCGGTCAGTTTCTCTCTCCCCCTCTTCCTTCCTTCCTTCAGTCATCTCATATCCTCTTCTCCCCACCTTCGTATTCTCATTATTCTTCATTCTGCTTCAGCACTTGTACATAATGTCGTAGTATTGTATTACCAAACGATTTTATTCAAGTCAAGAGAGTCCCGTGTAGTAGTAGTAGTAGTAGTAATAGTAGCAGCAGTAGTAGTAGTAGTAGTAATAGTAGCAGCAGTAGTAGTAGTAGTAGTAGTAGTAGTAGTAGTAGTGGTGGTGGTGGTGGTGGTGGTGGTGGTGGTAATAGTAAGAGAAGTAGTAGCTGCAACCGTGGACTCATCTGAATGTGAACCCACTGGACTGTAGGCTGTAGGTGCCCTCCTCCTGAAGCTCATCAACTTCCTTTCGCGGGCTGGGACGTTTGCATAACTAGACAGTGAAGTAACTCGTTATATCAGTGACACTACACGAAGACGTCCCTCTCCCCAGGTGTGAAAAGAGTTAATTTAGGCTCCACGTAACCCATCCAGTTCTAAAAGATATATCCTGAACTAAATTAAATCGTCCGGGAGCAGCAACACACACACACACACACACACACACACACACACACACACACACACACACACACACACACACACACACACACACACACACACACACACACACACACCTTGATTCCAGGAGTTAACTTTTCCTCTGTCTTCCTTAGTCATTGTTTTCCTTTGCTTTTCTCCTTCTCACATCTCCCCTTTCCCCCTCGCTTACCTTACTTTCCCTTTATTTCTGTTTTCCTCAGTCCCTTTCCTGATTCCTCTTCTCTCTCTCCTATTTCCTTTCGACATTTCCTTCTTTGTGCATACATCACCTTTCTATTATCTATCTTTCCTCATTTTTGTTCATCAGTCTTCTTCCCTTTTTCCCTTTACTTTCATTCCTTCGTTTCCTTATTCCTTCTACTTCTTCCTTTCTTTGTATCTCTTCTTTCATTCCAGTTTCCATCCTGCACATCTCTCACAATCTAACTCCTTTTCCCGCAATATGTCTTTATAAACTGTATTTTCCCAACTCTTGAGAATTATGTGATGAGTAAGGATGGAAGTTTAGAGGGTGAAGTGCTTGAAAGGGTACAAAAAGGAAGAAAGGTTGCTGGTTCCTTGAAAGCAGTGATAAGAAACAGGGAAGTGAGCATGGAAGTGAAACACTTAAATGACAGTACTGTGATAACAACTCTATGAAAGTGAAGCTTGGACCTTGTTGGAGGGCCGGAAGTCAGGAGTAAGAGCAGTGGAAATGAGTTATTTGAGAGGAGCATGTGGAGTTACATGGAGCGTTGTACTGTGGATGTGGATGTGATAGGACGCGTTAGGAGACACACACTGAGGTGGTTTGGCCATGTAGAGAGGATGGAGAGTGAGAGACTGACGAGGAGAGTGTATGTGAGTGAGATGGAGGAGGAGTGAGGGAGGGGGAGGCGAAGGATGAGGTGGAGGGTTGGAGTGGAAAGGTATATGAGAAAGGGGTGTGTGAGCTGGGAGCAGGGCAATGAAATGGCGGGGGACAGGGTGACTTGGAGGCGATTTGTTTGTGGCCTTCCCTTACGGGATTAAGGCGTCTGACAATAAATTAATCCTTTCATCCCGAAGACTTATTATTTTTCTATTATTGCCATCTCCAGACGAGTTTCCTCAGCTCTAAGAGAGATTTTTGGAACTGAAAAGGTTAGGTATAGCTTTCATTTTTCCAGTGCAAGAGGCTCCCCAAAGCTCAATGAAAAACTCTGAAGAAAAGCGAATATCATATCACAGGATTACAGAGGTGAAACTGGCCTCGTAGTAAGTCTCTAATAAATACAATAAATTCTGACATGCGGCATACAGTCGTCCGATGTTAGTCATAATAAAACAAAACAGACGCTCTGGGCTGATGGGATTACATGTCCCGCAGCCCATTCTTCCCTATCCCTCCTCCCATTCCACCCTCACCCCCTCCTCCAAGCAAGTGTTTTGTCTGTGTCGGCAATTTTTCCTCTTTATTCCTCCTTAAAACTTACCTCTATGTACAAATGTGTATGTGGCCGCGCAAAGAGAGAATCAGTAATAGAGATGTCAGTACCGTGCTTGCTTCAGTGCTGGTTGTCCACGCGATAAGACCGACTCATTAAGATATCACTGTAGTAGGTAGGGAAGGAAGGGGACCCGTACAGAGTAGTTACACTAACCCTATTATCACCTCCACGTGGACTAAACGTAGGTCATGACTCTGATCTCTTTCGGGACATGAACCCAAGAAGTAATTAGCTGTTGGAGCTGCGGGACTGCATGTGAAACTAGGATAAACCAACGAACTGGTTAAGAACTGCAGGGAACACAGAAAACTCATTTGTGAAAAAACTTTTAACGTGTAATATCACAAACAAGTGGCGTATTAAAGTCCAATAGACATAAGCATAATGAGTCAGTGAGTCACGCTGCCTACATCTCTTTCTGTTATTATAGACTCTGATGTTAAATTTTATCCGTTAAATGTTTACATCAAAAGGAAATAAAGAGCAAAGGAATAATACGAGTATACAGTTACACATTCAGCCTGAGAAACGTTAGCGTGACAAATCTGTGATGGAGAAGGCTGAGGGCGGGCTAGAATCATGATATCCCTAAGACACATCAAGGGACCGAAGTCCAGTGTCACTGCATCCTTCTGTATATAGAGCGAAGGTGTTCAAGTGAGGAGGTTGGGCACTGGTGTCTGGGCGAAGGATCGCGGGCTAACATGAAAGATTTCCGCTGAGAAAAATCCGTCGACGGCAGAATATCATTAAACCAACGCTGACGGCGGCGGATGTCAGTAACAGCCATTTCATAGAAAGATATTACAAGACAACGGAACAGGACTTCACTAATGCAGTGGTGCCGTGCTGATGTGATAAAATAGGATTGGATTATTGTCACACCTAACAGTTTCTGCAACGCATGGCGCATATGTAAAGCTGAGTTCAGAAGTCCCTTGTACACAGGCTGGACAACCATCCTCTGTGCATACAGAGTGATCGCTTACGTAATTCCATATTTTACCTAATATTAAGAGATATTTGCACACCATTCAGCTAGATGTTCTGTGATTTACAGAAATTCAGTTTGCAATATGTCACGTAATGTACCACCCACCGTTTGTAATAGTAGTAGTAGTAATAGTAGTAGTAGTAGTAGTAGTAGTGGTAGTAACTGTAGTAGTAATACGTATTAGCAGTGGCTACAAATCCAAATGCATCTGAATGTGAACCCACTAAGCCGCAAGCTGAAGTTGTACTTGCCTTGCAGTCCATCATACAACTTTCAAAGGATAGAGAGTTGAGGGGCGTTTACATAACTAGGCAGCGGAGCCGCCCAAATACGTCAGTGTCATAGCATGAAGGCGCACCGTGCCAGCACCTTCAGACCGCGAATGGAGTACAGTGGAAGCCATAATACCAACTACTGATTTTGGTGTTTGATACTTTGTAACATAGGAAGTGAGGTAGGATGCACTCTTCATGGTCGCTGCATCTCCTTCTGAAAAGGTCAAAACTAGTCAGTTCCTTTCCATAACTACTGCAGTTCCTGGTGCTGGAGCTGCGACAGGTGTACTGTCTGCATTGTGAGCTCAGTCAGCAATTACTTCACAAGTAGGCAGAATTTGAAGTGAGAATGATCTGGGAAATGTGGCAAGCAGATAACAAGAGATTCTTTTGTGTGTACTGATTAGATGGGGTGTGATAATGGCGACTTAACTGGCCAGCATTTATGTTGCATATTTCTGCCTTTCTGGGACACAAGAGGTGGAGAGAGGGAGGAGGTATTTATAGTCTACTTTTCCCTCTGATCCATGACCCCAATTCTATTAACCATTTCCGGCCAGCGCCCAAGAGATAGTCTAGCGGTGGTCAAAATAGGCACGTCTAACTGAATGAGATAAAGTGCAGTGCTCTACATCTCTTTCCCCAGTGTAGCTGTGAAAAGTACTGTAGGTTTATACAGACATTGATGAGTTGCTGTCAGTCTGGTGGATAGTGGATAGGGATGTGGTGATGAATAGCTTAGTGGCGGCAGAATATAGTGGTGGTGTCGATAGGTAAATTATGTCGGGTACATATGTATGTGTGTCTATCATCTTATTTACATAATTAAAAGGTAACAAAACGACAAAGAAAAACAGTAGCAACAATTACAAAGCAAGATCAAGTACCATGGCAACAGATGCAGCCAAGCAAATAAGAAAGAATCTCCTGGTTAATGGAGACATCAAATAAACTGAGCACTAACAGTAGCATCAGTGTCATATAACTCAAATTTTCTGCATTAGGAGTCTTTCTTGTCTGCCATCACGATACTGAAGAATATGAATAAAAGATGTCCGGAGCGAGACACAGACCTCCACCCTGACTTTATGGACCTAAGGCTGTACTGAAGCTTGAACCCCCCCGTTTCCTCTCAATGTTCACTGCCCCTCACTGCCCACCGCCTCTCTCTGTTGTTCACCTCCTCTTTCTGTTGTTCACCACCTCTCTCTGTTGTTCACCACCTCTCTCTGTTGTTCACTACCTCTTTCTCTTGTTCACAACGTCTTTCTGTTGTTCACCACTTCTTTCTGTTCACTCCCTCTCGCTGTTCATAGCCTCCAACTGTTCACAATTAACCTCTCACTGTTCACCATCTCTGCTGCTCACTGTTTCTCGTTGTCCATTCCCACTCACTGTTCACCCCTCTCACTGTGTTCCATCTCTCACTGTTCACCGTCTCTCACTGTTCAACCTCTCACTGTTCGCCGTCTTTCACTGTCCACCACCTCTCACTGTTCACCGCCTCTCACTGTGCACTCACTCTCACTGTTCACCTCCTTCACTGTTCGCCCCTCTCACTGTTCACCTCTCTCACAGTTCACCCCTCTCACTGTTCACCGCCCTGTTCACCCCTCTCACTGTTCACCCCTCTCACTGTTCACCCTTCTCACTGTTCACCCTCTCACACCTTATACAGTTGTGTTCACTGGCACACTTGTTTGCCCCATTTCAAATACACTTGTCACACTTTTACCTGTCCTTTTTTTTTTTTTTTTTTTAGTTTCCTTGTGGCATTTCCTGTATTTTTTAATATTTCCTTTAAAAGTTGAATTCTGTGTAAAATGAATGCTAGTGTATTTACAGCCACAGAGTTTTCACTGTCATTTTTATTTTATAGTATATGGTTTTTCAAAGACCACTCACTCATTGGCCTTCAGTAAATGATACAATTAAACGTCTGGTGAAGTCGGCACAAGTATAGTAGAAGGTTAATGGTGTTCTTGATTTGATCTAGCGAGCTTTTGATCACTAATGCACGAGGGTCGAAGATCAAAGACAGTTCTTTAAGTCAACACATATTCTAGTTACTTGCGTATTAGGTAGAGTGTACTTCAGACATTACATCTTATCTCAACATAATGTACTTGGAATGCATTAATATCTCATTTTCAAGCTATTTATCACATGCAAATATTCATGACAACATTACCTAGACTCATGAATCACCTCCTTGATAATCTCTCACTGGAATGTCTTGTTTTTTGCCACCAAGATCAGGTTATAAACGGATTAGGTGCCCTCATACACCATCCCTCAGCCCTCGATCCTTACTCTACCAGCCTCAACCCCTACCCCACCCACAGACATCCACCCCCACAACACCAGCAACCCTCCACCTCCACCACACCAGCAGCCCTCCTCCTCCACCACATCCGCAGCCCTCCACCCTAATCTCACCCACAAACCCTCCACGTCCATTCCACCCGAACCCCTTCACCCAAACCCCACAGCACCTCTTCACCCCCAATCCACTTGCAACCCTCCACCTCCATCCCCCACCTCCGCCGCCCTCCCCCCCACCACTCCATCTGCAGCCTTCCACCCCCATCCCTCCCCTACCCCTTCATCTCCCCCGGCCGTGCACCCCCCACTTCCTCAGCCCTCTACCCTCCCATCTCCCACAAGTCTCCTTCCCCCATCCCGCAGTCATCCATCCTCATCCCACCCACAGCCCTTCATTTTCACCCCACCCACAGCTCTCCATTCTCATCCCAACCATGGCCATCCACTACTCGCCACTGCCTTTCCTTTCATTTCCAGCCCCAGAGCCTTCACCAACTATCCACACCACTATCGCTTCCTATCCTTTTATTGTATACACACAGACCTACACCCCTTCCACTGTCCTTCCCACGTATTTATACGTCCCCCCACGCCCCCCCCCTTTCGCTTTCCTTCCTTTCTTTTCCCTTTCCCAGCCCTGCAGAACCATCTTTCTATCTCTAAACACCCAAGCCCCTCACACCCCCTTTCCCTTTCCTTCCCTTCCCTTTTCTTTCCTTTCCAGCTTTCTGTGATCGTTCCTCCCACAATACACACTTCCCCCGTCTTGCCCTACTCCTTCCCTTTCCTTTCCTATCTCTGCAGAAGCTTCTCTCTGTTTAAACATCTCCATGCTCCCTTCACACTCCCCTCTGCTTCCATGCCCCTTCCATCCATTCCATTACCTTTCCCAACCCTGCAAGAACCTCGTCTCCCTGCATATACCCAGGCCCTATCACTTCCCCTCCCCTTCCATTCCCTTCTCCTTCTCGCTCCTCACCAAGAGTTCCCCCCTATTTATGCACATAATTCATCCCTCCTTCTCCTGTCTCTCACCCGCCTTTTCCAGCACTTGGCCTTTCTGAAGATCATCCACTTTTGTCTTGATTTAATGAACCCCCACTGTGGCTCTTCCAATGCACTGTGTTATTCTCTCAGCTCTCTCACTTCTCGCTATCTTCTACATACCTCTACCAACCTCTTTTGTATTATTATCCCTCTCCCCTCATTGCTGTTACTGTACCTTTATTCCTTTCTTTATTGGTCTTTCATCTTCCCTTGGTCTGCTTCAATCTACGCTTTCTTCCCAATTTAAAGCTCCATTCCCCCCCCCGCCTCCTTTCCTGTTTTGTGTCTCCTTATCCTTTTCATGTTCTTTCTATCGGCACATCATTTTTATTCATCATCATGGGCTTAGTACGACGGGACGTGAATAAAGAAGAAAGATGTAGCAGGTGAAAAGGCAGAGAATACGTGTATGGATTAGATTATTATATTTTACGGCTTCCCTCTTACTCTCTCGTTCCTGCCAGTCTCCACTTCACTGACTGCGTAGGAGAGAAGAAGCTAGCGAGCGAAATTTCGGTAAGTTAAAGAAATGACAATTTTTGTTGTTGGTGTTGTGTAGGCAAACCCCGTTTTGTATGGTCTAGCAGACCCACAACTTCAGGCAAGCAGTCGCCCATCTGGGCCATCCCGTGCCGTGAACTGTTACCTTGCGAAAGACAGCGCCTAGTCACGACGAGACCCGGAGATTAGTGTGGAGGTTTGGTTCCTTGATGGACGCCGTATTTGCGTCTCCACCCATTTAACAGGGGCACCACAGTAGGTTCCACATCATCCCGTTGTTTGATTGTATGGTTTCCATCCAACGTTGTAAATGGTTTCCGGGGTTACAGTAGTAGAGTACAGGGGAACACCGTGGGCTATTTCATAACTTCTGTCTTCTCCTCCAACCGTCGACTCCATCTCATCATGGGTTTGGTAGGAATGTAAAAATTAGAGAAGCAAGGTATGACCTGAGGGACATACTCTTTTTACTCTAACTTGGCTTTAAAGTTCCAACTGTTCATCTTGAATGCCCAGTTGTACTAAGAGATTACATTAGAATATGATACTGGTCACGAAAAGGTGCTATGGAAAGGATATAAATCCACAGCACTGTCTTTTTCTGCTATCGCGGTAAGTGAAATAAGCTACAAAAGAAAGAAAATCTGGACCAAGTTAAGATAAAGGACTACAGTAGAAGGTACAGATGTTGCGTAAAAGTGTTTTCGTCACCTCCCTCTCATCCCACCTCCCCGCAACACCCAGCCCGCTCTCCCCTCCTAGTCCTCGGCTCCTTCTCACCAGCCCTCCATCAGCCATGCCTCCCAAACCTCGACTAATGTGCCAAGTAGTTATCAGCTTCATCATCCCACGCCAGCCGCGGTTTCCTTCTCCCCTCTCCCTCCCCCGATGTGTTACCAACCCTTAGCGAACGTCGGTCATTCCTTTTCTTCAGCATAACCTTCTCTCCCTTTTCTTGTTTTTCTTCCACTCTCACCGTTTCTTCTCACATGCCTTCTCCTATTTTTTCCATTTCCAGAGTTTATTATAGTTTATCTTCCTCTTTTTTTTTTTTTTTCATTCCATTTCCAGAGTTTCTTCTCGCTTCTTGTCTCCAATCATCCCCATCTCGCAGCAACTGCCTTCCCTCTTTCACCCTCTTCTTTTCTGTCTTGCTTTCTTTCCACTCTCAAACTCCTTTACAGACTGTCGCCTCATCTTTTCGGCCCAGCTTCCTTCTTCCACATCTCACTGCCTTCCTCATACTCTTCGCCTTCTCTATGTCTTCGTCCTTTACAAGACGTCTCAGTACCTCCCTAATATGTTCCCGCTCTTCCTCTTCTTCCTCTTCTCATATTTTTTTTTTTTCTATTCCAAACTCCTAGATGTATTGTCATTTCATCTCTTTTCCTCTACCTTCCCTTTCTTACATCTCCCCACCTCCCTCTCTGCTTCAACTCTCTTCATTACCCTCAGTCCCTCCGTTCTCTTGCTTTCCTTCCATTCCTAACCTCCCCAAATGGCCATCCCGTCTCTTCTCCCTAACCTTCCCCTGTTCTCACCAACTCACTACCTCCATCCGTCTCCCACCCGCTTTATACCCTACACTGCCTTTTTTTATTCCATTCCCAAGTTCATTCCCAGTTTGTGATCCTTTCTCTTCCTCCTAACTTCCTCTTCTCTGGTTCCGTCCTCCCGTTCTCACTGCTTCAGTCCTCTGCTCTTGTTTTCCTTCCATTCCCAGCTCCCTCCCCACATTCCTCCTTCCATTTCATCTTTGTCTCCAGGCTAACCTCCCTTCGCTCATGATCTCCTCTCCCTTCCTCATCCCATCCCCTCTCCTCCAACACCCCTCCCCCTCCTGCACCTCTCCCCGTTCTTCCCTGGCTGCCCGAGATAATGAGGGTTGGAATGTGCCTCAATAAAACCTGGTCAGATTATGGTGAAGTTTGAGTCCCGCTGAAGGCCGCAGGTTCGGTGCTGTTTTCATCTTTACGGGCTGATTATGTATTTCTATTTTTACTTTAAATGTAGACATCAGATAGAAGTTATACGATTCTACAGATTTATCAGTTCTTCTCTTAACCCCCTCAGTAAGATAACGTTGGTTTTTAGCTTTTTCTTGGTGCTAACGGACTTTGTTACTCAGCTTGTACCATGTTAGTACCAGTGGGATTAGTGAACGCTCTGTCTACCTTCTCTAGTTTATAAAGCCTCTCCAATAATGAGCAAAACAATCTGCCTGTAGCAAGAATATTATGAAAATGTCCCGGGTTGAAGGTATTAATAAGAAAAATTATTCCTTGAAAAAACAAAATATCTTTTCGACCGCCAGCGTGCGTCGCGTGACCTAAGAATCCAAAGAAAAGTTCACGAAATGGCCTGTTGTTTTTCTAAATGATGTGTTGATTAAGAAGTGAGTCCACAGGGTTAGTTCGTGAATAATAAATTGTTGGGGCCCTAATCAAACCTACCTGTACTAATATTGCCATGTTGCTAAAATATCTACCTTGCAAACTCTACCATTTTCGTAACTTTATTAACGTATCTTCGTATGCTCATCCCTGTCCTAACCTAAGCACTTTTAAACTGACCTCTCTCCTACTATTCCCACATCCTAGCCTTACCCTTATTAGTCTTCATAATCTTATCCCGCTGTAACCTCACGTCATTCTAACCTCAGCCCAACTTACCCTCACCCCATTCATAACTCACCCACTCCTAACCAAAGTCTATTTAATCTCACCTCTCTCTAACCTCACATCATTCTAATCTTACTTCAGTCTATTCCCAGCCCATTCTAACCTCACCTCATCCTAACCCCACCCTGTCTTAACCTTACTACATCCTAACCTCAGCCAGTCCTAATCTCACCCCATCCCAACCTCATTCCATCCTATCTATCTATCGACCTATCTATCTATGTATGTCAACATCATCCCATCCTAACCTCACTCCATCCTAACCCCACCCCATCCTACCCTCACCCCTTCCTAACCAAACCCAGTCCTAACCTCAGCCACCCCGTCCTTACCTCACCCCATCTTAACCTCACCTCATTCTAACCTCAGCAAGTCCTAGTATCACTCCATCCTAACCTCGCCCCATCTTATTATTACCATCATTTTATTTTGTCCATAAAAGGAGGGTAGAAAGGTTGCAATGAGACGAACAAAAGGCACAATATGAGAGAAGTAGAGAAGCGATTGGATAAGTACGATTTGGAGTAGATGGGGGAGGTGGAAGGTGTGTGCAAGATATTCATAGAGGAAATTTGTGCAGCATGTGAGGTGGTGTGTGGGGTGAAGAGACGGCGAAAGGGAATGCAAGGAACAGCATGGTGGAATGAAAAGGTTAGACCAGCTGTGGCGCAAAAGAAGAAAGCATATACTGTAGTGAGTGGATGGGAAGCAGAGGCATGGAGGAAGTTGAGTGACGTAAGAGAGAGTTCTATGCAGAGAGGAAGAGAGGGGTGAAAAGATTAGTAAGTGAGAGTAAGCAGAAAGCGGATGAAGAATTTGGAAGGAATTTGAATGTAAAGTGAAGGGAATGTTAGAAAATGTTCTGCAAGGAGGTAAAGAGTGTTATACAGGGTGCTGAAGAAGTTACAGTAGCAGGGGAGTGAAAGATAAAAATAGTAAATTGATAGTGAAGAAGAGAGAAAAAGTGAGCAGATGGAGAGAACACTTAAAGGAACTGTTAAGCATAGAGAATGAAAGTAATGTGAGTATAAGTGGCTGGAGAAAAGCTAGGGGAAGGAGGGAGGTGAGAAGGGAGGAAGAGATCAGTTGGATGGAAGTAGTGGAAACAATAAGAAAGTCAAAATGGGGAAAGCCCCAGGAATTGATGGAGTGTGTGGTGAAATGTTGAAGCATGGGGGAGAGAGAGTAGTAGAATGGATATGGAAGATGTGCAGATTGACCTGGGAGGAAGATAGAGTCCCAGAGGGTTGGAAGTCAGGTGTAAATATTCCCCTGTACAAAGGAAAAGGGGAAAAAGTAGTGTGTGGTAATCATAGGGGCATTTGTCTTCTTAGTGTGATAGGAAAAGTATATATGGTAGGATACTTACTGACAGAGTTAGGGAAATAACAGAGGAATTAGTTAGAGAACAGGGAGGTTTCTGGAAGGGGAGAGGTTATGTAGATCAGATATTCATTTCTAGGTCTTTAGTGGAAAAATTTCTAGAGAGGGGAAAGTAGTTGTATGCGGCCTTCATGGATTTGGAGAAAGCATATGAAAAGGAGGCTAGCAAAGAATATAGAAAATATTAAGAATATATGGAGTTAATGGGAAGTTGTTGAATGGGAAGATGTTGAATGCCATTAAGAGTGTGTACGAGGGTGCTAAGGCTGCAATGCATGTGGATAGTGAACTGAGTGAATTTTTCTATTTCAAGGTTGGATTGAAACAGGGAAGTGTTGTATCTCCATGGTTGTTCAGTCCGTACATGGATGGAGTTATAAAAGAGGTGCAAGGTAGGGCAGTGGATGTTGGAGCGGCCTTCATGAGAAAGGGCAGCGTTTGGAAACTTCCTGCACTGATGTTTGCAGATGATACTGTATCGTTAAGTGAAGACGAAGAGAAACTGCAAGGTTAGTGAATGAGTTTTGGAGAGTGTGTAAGAAACGGAATCTAAAGGTGACTGTAGGTAAGAGTAAAGTTACTGACTTCGAGAGAAATGAAGTCACTGAATTTTCAGTGAGGTTGGATGATCAGGAAATGGAAAATGTGAGTGCATTTAAGTATTTGGGTAGTGTGAGGAAGGATGGAAGTTTGGAGAATGACGTTCTTGAAAGGGTACAGCAAGGAAGAGAGGTTGCTGGTTCTTTGAAAGCTATGATAAGAAATAGGGATGTGAGCAGTGAAATGGATTGGAAGTGAAGTTTGGACCTTGTTGGAAGGTCGCAAATCAAGAGTGAGAGCAGTGGAAATGAGTTGTCTGAGAGAAGCATGTGGAGTTAAATGGAGTGACAGACTGACAACTGTCGGAGTAAAGGAGCGTTGAGGTGTGGATGTGAGTGTGACAGAAAGAGTTCAGAAAAATACACTTAAGTGTTTTGGCCATGTGGAGAGGAAGGAGAGCGAAAGACTAAAGAGAAGAGTGTACGAGCATGTGAGTGAGGTGGAGGGGGGGGAGAGGGAGGAGGCCGAGGATGAGATGGAGGGATGAAGTGGAGAGGTATATGAAAGAGGGAGGTGTGAGTTGGGGGGAGGGCAATGAGATGGTGGGGGACAGGACGATATGGAGGCGATATCTTTGTGGCCACTCCTAACGGGACTGAAGCGTCTGGCAATAGATAGATAGATAGATTATCCTTACCACCATCTTAACCCAACGATCTTTCCAGCCTTTACCCTTTTCTAAACTCAAAGGCTATGGGTGGTCAGGGTATGAAGGTTTAGTAGCATAGGCCAGGTAGGTGAGAGTGGAAAAAGTTAGCGCAGTAATAATGTTAAGTTTGGAAAGTAAGGTTAATACTCATTTTACTTTAAATGCGTCTAGCTTTTTGTCCTTTTGCAGCCTATTTCATGTAGCTTAGCGGTAGAATAACACAGGACTATAAATCTAGCGTTTTTTTTTTTTTTTTTTTTTTTTGTGGTTAGCACCATATTCGTGTGTTAATTTCTTGTTGTGACTAAGATGGAGAGATGGCAGCTTTATGCCACGTTGGAGTAAGAAGAATATAGTTAAGAAGTTACATCTATACTGTTTTTACTTTGACCTTGGCAAAAACTGCCCCCTCTCCATCTTCAGCGCTGAGACAATAGATTAACGTGAGAATATGATGCTCGTCACGAAGAGATGCTATGGAAGGATATTAGAGCCTTAGTGTTGTTTTCTGCCACTGAGCTATGTAAAAAAAGAAAAAAAAGTATACTGTAAAATAATGGAAATTCCTGGCCTAGTTAGAATACCTGGAGTACATGATAAGGCTGAGAAATTGATTTGGTGAGCGTTGTGCAGGGTGAAGTGACGACAGCCAGGCAGGAGTAGAACTGAGTGAGTTGGCGGACAGGAAAGAGTAGGACAGGTTACGAACACAGTGGATGGTGATACAGGTGATACAGTGCGTCGTGTGAAGGTGGACACTGTATGTGGGGAGGTATTAGCAATATGAACATTTAAGTCAAAGTTTATACAAAAATAAGAGGATGTGGAAATTTGTGAAATATGCAGAAAGGAGTGAGCAGGAAAGAGTCGGATGATGGTGGATGATGGGATAAGGCAGAAGGAGCACAGCCTGTGAATGTAGGTGCTGTAGATTTGGTGAAATTGGAGTAATTAATACTTAAATATTAATTTTCCTGAACAACAAAAAACACTAATAAAATTCTATGACATAAGATAAAAAGTAACCAGATCGAAACCATGCACCGTACTACTAATCATCAAGTGTATGTAGATTAGTTCAGCCTTAAATGAAATCAACTTTGGCGATTGTACAGGTAAGGGGGGATGTTCAAGGTGAATTAAGTGAAACCAGGAGCGTACCCAGGTTTTGTCGAAGAGAGGGGGAGCATGTTGACTAGTCACTAATATTTCAGATTTAGTTTCTTTCCGTTTTTTAGTACGCTAGATGTATGCCTCCATTCGAAGAATTATACCAGAAATGTGGTAAGATCTATGAAAAGGCAGACCTGATGCCTAATCACTGAAATTTTCTATTTTAAAAAAAGAAAGAAAAAAGACTACTCAATCTTGGATCATAATGGCAATCTGGTAACCCTGTGAGGGACTCCCCCTCCCTCCCCCCGCCTCCTTAACCAAACCCTCTCCGTACTTAGATACCCCACTGGTACTGTAGGGAAGAGAAGCTACCCATAGAGTGCCTTGAGGAATGGCTCACGCACCCACCCATCCATCACATGAACTATAGGAATTATCTGTTCTACCTCACGGGCTGTATTAGTGACAACAATTTACTACATAAACAGTTGTGAAGTAAAGCCATTCCATGGACGCAAAGGCGTGTAAATCTAACTGAAAGGCTGGCCTTTCAGTTGTATTATTCTCAAATTAATATCATCCTAAAATCATGAGTTCAATGCGTTCTTACATATTAATTCGCTACAGTGAGCAGTCTCGGTGGCTTGCCTTCAGCTGCCTGCAGTTATACTTAAAATATACCTGTCTCACCGTTCGAGTCATATTTACTTTCGCTGCGTGTCTGTGCCCTCTCAGTGCATTATTGTTGCCCCAGTCACATGTATACAAAACATCTCTATAGCACACCCTAAGTGGTAGAGTGGTCGTGTGGTGGGAAGTCTGGCATCCCCACAAAGCAAACTGTTGGATTTTCCTCATCGGATTACCCAAGTTTTATTACTATACTTAATTCTATATTTACTGTCGGACAACCAGTACGAGGAACGCATTCTCAGTCTACACAATACTTTACCGGCTCTTAGTGACAAATATATGCAATACCTTCTTGTCCAGTGTATGAATATTGTAGTTCTTATGCTCATCAAAGTACGGTATACTTTTCTCTATTTCGTTTCTGATTTAAGTGCAAAATGAAAGTTAAAGTGGCCATTCACACCTGCCAACCCGTCCACCTAACCTCACTTCCCTCAGTTACAGGTAAGCTTTTCAACACCTTTCAAATTCACCTGCACATGTGACTCATAACTTGTTAGTTGTTTAAAATCTGCTCCACACACACACACACACACACACACACACACACACACACACACACACACACACACACACACACACAGAGGGAGAGAGAGAGGATGTCCATGCTCCTCTCTGTCAACTCAAGCATACCTACGCCCCACAGATTCACCCTCACTTGTACCCACGTTCACCCACACCTACCCAACATCCCACTCACATCATTTCAAAATATCTACTTCATCCATTCATCAAGTGCTCCAGAAAAATTGTGAAAACAGGAATGGGAGGGCCATGTAAACTAAGCAAGGGCACTGACTGTCAATACCCCACACCCAGAAAACAATACCGAGAATGATTCAGTAAACAAGGAAAAACTTGCTTCAGGAGAAATGTATCATGGGCAAAGAGAGAATGGTTGTTGGGTAGGGAGTGTCTGGAGAGTATTTTGATCCCTTCCATACGGCGTCGTCTGCTTTATAGTTTAGTCTTATTACACTTTTTAGACTCAGTTTGCCTTCTCTCCATCTTGAATGTTCAGTTGTGACAATTGATTAGAGCCAGGATACGATGCTAGGCACAAAGAAGTGCTATGGAATTAATGTATAGACGTAGCAAAAGAACGAAAATCTAGCCCAAGGAAAGATGAAAGAACTATGCCAGACATTTTACCCAGGTCAACAGTGGAGGGGTTTCTGGAGACTATATTTAACGCTTCTATTAAAAAAAAAAAAAAAAATCTCCAAAGCTGAATAAAATTGCCATGAAATAACATGGGTAAATAACAGATGTCATCGTACTGAAGAGGTTAAGGAGACGGGGGGATAGGAGTGATGAAGCGACAGAAATACTAACTGCTGATCTTAGCATATTGAGTTGGAATTCATCTGTAGTGGGAGAACATAAAAGATTTGATTTCCTTTAATCTACTGAGCCCTGGGATACCTTTTTCATTACCCGTCCCTGCCCCGGTGGGGCTCGGGGAAGGGTATTGTTTTCACTCAGTTTGTTTGCCTGTCTGTCTGTCTGTCTGTTAATAACTTTACGCGAAAACTACTAATGCGATTTTGACTAAAAGCACAGGGATGATGGACTATGACCTTCTGATCACCTGATTAATTATGGGGCCAAACTGGGCCAAAGCCCAGGCTGTAGGACCAAAAAAAAAAAAGTAAAAAACGGGGACTGGTAAAAATCGTTTCTTCGCCATAACTCTTTTCAAATTCGTCATATCGACATGAAACCAAAACCTAAAGGTGCATCTTTCAAATCTGCATCCTGTATCATCCCTCATTACATCAGGGGGGGGGGTCACCCCCCAGTTAGCGGTAGGCGGGTCAATGTCAGGTGGGTTGAACCTAAAATTTCAAATGGGCATGAAATCGTAAATTTTCACCCGATTTACACCAAATGTGACATCCTTGACTAGATATCCTGCTGTGTTTATACGTCAGGAGTACAATAACTGCCGGGGACGGGTGTGCTTTGCCTTGGCACCTCTTCTCGTTATATATATATATTTTTTTCCACCATTTGACGACTTTATTCATAATGTTCAAATCAAAGAGATTAAATAACCTTGATTTTAAAAAATGGGGGGCTCTTCCTATGCTCAGTTAAATCGCCTGGTGGCAAGGTAAAGTAAAGATAAAGCAAAATAAAAGAAAAAAGGGACGTCGCACGGAATCAAGGTGTTAAGCAGTTTTCCTGGCTCCTCCATACGACACACCCCATCAACTTGTCTTTATAACCCTCATTATTGCCTTCGTAACAGCCCTTTAAGATGTTTGTCAGGCTTATCGCAAAATATAATCAGATAGTATTTGTGTTCGGGAAGTAACGTGAGAGGATATACGACGCCATCTGTCGACGCGTATGTGAACTACTTGGCCATGGATACGGACAATGACCTAAGTGTGGCCTAAAGTCGAAGGCATAAAGTTCATAAAATATCGACATTTGAATGAGGAGATATTTTCATCGACCAAGACAGGTACAGATGACAAAAAAAATAGAGAGAAAAAAGAAGGAAAACTGGGAGATAAATCAAAATATATTAAAATCAAAGAAAATAGAAGATGAGAGAGGAACAGGGAGTGAGATAAACAAGGAGACGCTGAAGACAGAGTGAGTGAGTGCGGGAGATGAAGAATGAGGCACTAGACCTGACCCACCCCCTCATCAACCAACATGACTTCAGAACTTGTCAACCTTGTGCCCCTCTCAGCTTCAAGAGAGACAGACAGACAGACAGACAAAGACAGAGAGAGAGACAGACAGAGAGAGGCAGAGACAGACAGACAGACAGACAGACAAATAATATAGATGGAGAAGAAGTTGTGGAAAAACTGAGATAGAAAAATAGGCAGATAAATAGAGAGAGAGAGAGAGAGAGAGAGAGAGAGAGAGAGAGAGAGAGAGAATATATAGATAGAAAAGAAGTTGCGGAAAAATTACTTCAGATAGAGAAATAGGCAGATAAATATATACTGGAGAGAGAGAGAGAGAGAGCGAGAGAGCAGTGTTGATGCCCAGCGAAGAGTCACCAACACAAATACATTACCTGACCTCTTCTTCCCTTCTCATTCTTTCCTCTCCTTTCTCTCCTACACCACTCCTTCCCATTTTCTGCTTATTTCGTCTCTCTCTCTCTCTCTCTCTCTCTCTCTCTCTCTCTCTCTCTCTCTCTCTCTCTCTCTCTCTCTCTCTCTCTCTCTCTCTCCTTTGTGTGTGTGTGTGTGTGTGTGTGTGTGTAGACAGATAGACAGACAGAATTGCTTATATATCATTTATATATTTATTTACTTTTACCTTCTTCTTTGACATCCATTCCCCTCGACGTTTTCTTCTTTCCCTGAACATCCCGCATCATTCTTTCCTTCTTCCCTCTTTCCTAGTCTCCCAGTGTTCGAGTGCCATTCTTTCTCCTTTCTTTTTATTATTTTCCTTCGCTATAACTTCCCCGGGATAAGGTAGAGAAAACACCAGTCTTCTATGGCCTACGTGACACAGGTAACAGAAGGTAAGATCGGATCCATGTTGAAGAGTAGTAAATGTTAAGGGGAAACAGATATGTGTGTGTGGGGGGGGGGGTTGTGTGTACTTTAGGGGATTTCTATGGCTTAATTATCTGAAAAATGGAAGAATCAAAGGCCAAAAACATACTGCCATAATTATCCGCTACTAATACTGGTTAACGCGTACATTGAAGAGTTAGGAAGTAATGAGTATGTTTGTTATGACGTTCGCCGGATGCCCGCTGTAATGGAAGTGGCATGGGATAATTGAGACAGAAAAATTAAACAGTGCGGTGTAGAGGAAGAAACAGGGGAATCAGCTAGATGAGAGAAGTTGAAAAAGTGAGAGTGACTAATTTGCTGGATGCTGGGAATGTCAAACTGAAACGCGAAGGGGTGGAATTAAGAACATATGAATGGAGAGAACTAGAAATACTGTTCATAATCAATGGTGAACAACAGGAAGGGAGTTAGTGAAAGGAATGGATTATGTTGAACGCCACTGTCAATAGTCTTATAAAAAGAACCGTGACTACGTACACCATTTATGGAACTACGACAATGAAAACTTGAAATGAATATAGAGATTGGAGATATTAATTCACGGTAGGGCAGTATAGAAGTAAACGTTTTTCTCAGAGTTCGTCTTCAGTCTTTAATGAATCTAGCATTCAGAGATTCACTGATGTTTCGAGAGGAGGATATGTGAAATTAAGATTACCAGTTTAACTTCCCCGACAGAACCAGTGCTGATGGCTGGAAAACTGGCGAAGACAAGCGTAATAGAGTAGATGCAAAAAATAATATTGATACACCACAAAATACTCATAGTCGAAAAATGACCGTATACCTTGACCTTGACCTTACTATGTTCGCAAGATCGAATCTCTTCATTTTTGGCTTACCCTGAACCTTTGCACCAAATTGGCTTGAATCGAATAAAAACTGTTTTTGACCTTGCCATGTGTTCTTGACCTTCGACATGTTCTTAAAAAGTAGTAGTTCAACTTCGTGACTGACATTCTACCATTCCACCAAGTATGGTCTAAATTAGATATAAACTTTTGTTTATTTGGTTCATACACAGACTCACGTGGGTCGGACTATAACCTTGCCCTTTGACTTTGGCCTTTGACTATTCCTAAAACTGGTTCGCTTATTTCATGCCTTATCCTCAGTTCTTCCACCAAGTCTGATCTATATCGGATAAGAAATTAAGTTGACCTTACCATAGGACCTTGACCTTTGTTCTATTGTTCTCAAAACGATAGGCTCGCCTCGTAGCTGACCCTCAGTCTTTCCTCCGAGAATAATTAAAATAGGATCAAAGCCGTTTACGAATAAAAAAAAAAAAAAAACGCTATACCTCAATCCCTTACTCGTTTACATACATCTCAGTCCCTTATTTACTTACTGTAGTCATATCCGTGACAGAGTAAAATGTTGACAAACTTGTCAGCACCTAAAAAGATAATGAGAAAAAAACAGATACAGTAGTTCAAAAATTTCCTGTTCAGAAATGACTCACCTACTTTGGAAGTACAAAGAATTAAGGAAGTTCATTGATAGTTTTAGAGTGCTACACTAGGAATGGTCACTAGTTTCGGGGGCAGACTGCATGAAGGTAAAATTCCACAAAAAGGGGGAAGGTACATGTTGTCATAAAAAAAACGAAGGCTATACCGATATAATGTCATAGATGCTCAGTTCTTGATAACAACAATAGGAACCCAACATGACTATATGCCTATTAAATGCCAAGGCTATTGAAGACAAAGTACAGTACGTATTTAGAAGAGATGTCACTGTTAACCATGAGAGGGTCAGATGGAAACGAGGATAGAGACAAGCAAACGTCTCCTTACAGATATCAGTTTTATCAAAGTAAAAGACGGCAACAAGGCTATCTGGTGGAAAAAGAGGAAAGAAGTTGAAGTAAAATTGTTGGGACGCTTTTAACATAGGACCATAAGGAACGGAAAGAGTTTATGTTGGAGAGATCAATGAATTTAGAACGGATGAAACTGTTATTGGCAAGATAAAGAACAGGCTTGACATCGTTCCAGGGTGAAACTTAAGGTGCTGATGATGCAGATGAAAACTGGCGCCAGTACTTGCTGACAGCCACATCCTTGTTGTGGAGAGATTTAAGGAGGGAGTCGTTAATTCAAGTCTTTTTGGTGTTAGTCGGAGGATACCAAAAATGAATACTTCCGTGCTAGGGAGGATAACCTAACAATAATGACCTTGGGAAACACAGGCGGTTCTCAGCCAGGGAAGCCATAATCATTCCAAGGAAAGTCATGAAAGTTCCTGCTTGAGGATATTCCATTCAGTAACACCAAAGACGCCGCTTCATAGGAGGATCCAGAAGCCTTACTGGCGTGAAAGGAGAGGACGCTAGTGGAGAAAAACGACAAACATAGCAAGCAAAAGGATAACCTGCAACGAGAAAGCCGGGCACGTTTCAACTTTCTCTAAGAGGGTCCGAGAGATTGGCAAAATGCTATGCAAGTGTTTCAGGCGATTAAACACCTCACTCCGATGACGTAGTTTTTGTAATTGTAGATTCTTGTTGCTGCTAAACGATTTAATTTAATTTAAGAGTGCACTCAATCAGCAAATGGTTTAATGAAGGCTATATTTAACCTCTCCTGTTCTAAAATTCTCTCGAAACGAGTAAAAGTGTCAAGAAAGTGAGAATGTGTCACAGGACTGAAGGGGCTGATCTCTTTGGATATTATGATATTTGTTTATTTATTTAGTAATGCCTTTATTTTGTTCTCACTAACGCGATTCAATTACATTTACTTTCGGAAGGATCTTTTGTGATAGAGAGTTCAAAACACTCTTCATTAAACCTTCATCTACACTGACTATTTTGCTGCTTTATTGTGACCATCCATACGCTGAAGGTGTAAGGGTTAGATTAGACAAAGGCTTGTTCACCTGGTGGCTAAATGAATGGAGGTGAAAACCAGGGTCAGTAATGAGCATTATAATCGTCTGAAGTGGAGATTTGTAAGTGGGATACAAGGAAGGAAAGTGTTTTACTTTTGGCTCCAATATTAGTAAAAGTCAGGTTCATGTGACTCCCTAAGATGAGGCTGGAGATTATTAGATTATGCAAGGTCTCCGAAGTAGGATTTTAAAAATGTACAAGTGGTTGTGCCTTTGAGTTGAAGCCAGGATTCCGTACGCTTGAACAATGTTTGGACGAGTATCTGGCCCATTTCACTGGTCATACTGTTGATGGTTTTACCTGTTTCGTGCTTTCTCTTTCCATGTTCTGTAAGCCCTTCCTCACCCCACCCTCAATTGAGAAACAAGATCAAGATGTTGATGTAATGTCTTAGTCCACTACGCCTTGCAAGGAGCTTGTGGGACTGGTTATTAGCGATTTTGGGAAGAAATAAACAGCAGACATCATAATAGACTGGCAGGTTAGTCGTGGCAAAGCTGCAGAGCATTCAGTATGGGGAACGAGAAACCAAACCAATACATTTACACACTACAGCTGCCAATGGCTTTGAAATGACTAAGACAAAAAAAAAAAAGAGAGAAGAGAGGTGAATTTTCGTAGCTTTAGATAGCTGAGTCTCTGTATCCGCATTTATTCCGTTTATTAGTTATGAGCAATGAGCTCTTCAGTATATCACTAAATTCATTGTCCAAAATGAATAAACAAATCCCGGGACAATATAACTTTAAGACACAGATAAAGAGACTCGAGAAAGCCTCCAACCTGCGATAATAAAACTGTAAAAAGCTAGTGCCATTCGTGTGGATAGTGAGACTGGCAGGCAACGGTAATGATGCTGGTAAAGATAATGAAACGCGGCGCCACAAGGATAATAGTGGTGCCACAGATAAGACACCACACAACAGGATACCTCGCTGTCAGTTCACTCCTTTCCTGTCCTCTGTGTCTCACTGTCTCTGTGTGTTTTGGGATGATGTTTTCTTTATATGCCTATCCATCATTTGTGTGTCCACAGGTATACGTAAAATATGTATGTATATACCGGGCGTCTCATGAAACGTGTGCCAAATTATATGAGGTTATTTTAGGGCTAGTTCTGAGTGGTAAATGTTATGTCATCATGGACCTAGTTATCAAGCACCATGGAGCTATAATTACTGATGGCTTCATGGATGAATTATGTTGGACACTATTTTTGCATTTTTTTATATATATATATATATATATATATATATATATATATATATATATATATATATATATATATATATGCAAAAATACTTAATTTTATTTAATTATGCAATCATAAAGTCGCATCTGTCTGTTTTTCTGAAGTATAAACTCTGTGCTGAGAAACACACACACACACACACACACACACACACACAAACAGTGAGAGATGTAGACAAACTCCAAAAAGCAGCAGCTGTTGAGGGCCCTTTGGAGTGTGCTGTATTCCAGATAAATTTCTGGAAACAAAATGTGTCATGTGTCGTGCCCAAATAGCCTTTGCGCGGAACATTGCACACAAATAGTAAAATACATAAACAAACTCCAAAAGCAAACGTTACTAAGGACCATTTTTAATTTGCTTTAAACCAAATCAAAATCAAGAAACTATCTCCGTTTGCAATCTAACTGTGATCAATATAAGAAGGGAATCCCATATAAGCAGAAAATAGAAAATTTCAACTCTCTTAATAGTACTGATCTATGGCGAAGCCGAAAATGGACTAAAAGTCTTTCTTTGGCGAAGCCGACCCTTCTCCCCCCCCCCTCTCTCTCTCTCTCTCTCTCTCTATCCATATATACATGTACAGTACTTCATATGTGCTGTATTTGCAGGCAGTCTTCAAAATGCAAGCAATGTGACAGAGCTGTATTAGTTTACATGCCAATAAATGAACTTTTTCATATAGAAATAATACAGCATATATGTAGCTGCTAAGAAATTAATTAACAAAGTTTCTGGGTTGGAGGTATTTCTCATAACTATAAGTTCGTTTCAAGATGCAGATCTGTGAATGATAACACAAGTCATTTACTTGTCGCATTCGTTTTCGTTATATTTATCCTCAAACTTATTTCTAGACTCCCAGGTCAGACCAGTTATCATTTCCTGTAGCTCCTACCCTGGTTCACGTAAGTAATATGAGTGATCAGTAAATTAATTGTCACCTGGTGATCGGTTGTTATTATACAGTACGTTCTTCCCCCACATAAGTTTCTGAAAACGTCCTCTAATAAGTCATGAATGACACTGGCGAAAATGTCATTTTCTTGTCTAGCACCTATGCATTCTGGTATGTCCTGGACGTCCCTGTAGTGCATTATGGCAACAGTGGTATCTAACATCCTTACTCTGCTTTTTCTACACATTTTCTTTTAATTGCCCCGATCCTCGTCATTCTTTAATTTACATTAATTTCTGCGCATAATATATACACGCCCTGCACAGGGGTTGCTTAACTGCTGTTATTTTCTTTCAATCACATCACTTCATTTATAGCGTAAATAATGTGGATTCACTGCAAGACCGGACCTTCTCTTCACATATGTAGTGATAGTCAGAAATTAACCTTGCACAATGCTTGTGAAAAACGAATGGGGAAGTGGTGTTCCTAGGAAGCCTGATACAATCAAAACTGGAAGTACTAGTACTGTTCTGGATGTGATTGTAAATGTCAGAGTCTGTATGCAAGCACATGAAAGAATATACTACCAGCACTACGCTATTCCATCAGTGGAAAGATAAATTAATGATCTTGGACAAAGGCTCTGCAACTTCAGGGTTATTAAACATTCTATTTGCTTTCTTTGTCATTCCCAGCTTCCATTAACCATTAGACACAGTGATACGAATGTGAGTTTCAAACGTCATCTTGTCATAAATGATAACCAAGACTTCAAGAAAAATCTCCACCACAAGGAAACACCCACCAACAATGAACACAAGATGCATGGGATGGACAGTACTGGAACGAACAAAAACCATAATCTTAGTTTTCCTGGAGCAGAGGTTCATATCCCAGATTTGACACAATATATCTGAGTCCTTCAGATATGCATTCAGTCAATCATCCATTACAGATTTGCTTACTGGGCTACAATTAGGAGCCACCAGGGTAGTATCATCAGTACAGCCGAAAACAGGGTTCTCAGTCGCACATACACATCAACCGTATACAAAAGCAATAGAATCAAATTCAAAACGTTGCCCTGAGGAACGCCACACACAACTTCAAACAACGACCATAAACAACATAAACACAACTTTTATATTTCTTTTATGCAGGGAAGAAGGAACTAAAGGCCGGACCCCCGCAAGATTGTTCCCTCCAAGAAAAAAAAAAATGCAAAATGACAGAGAGCTATATTCAAGTTCCGTTCATTTCAAAACGTCTGGACACACTGCGTTTAAAAGACTGGGGGCCATAGGCCGTAGGAAATACAGACAGAGGAAGGCAATTCCGGAGATGACAGAACGAACCTTAAGAAATTAATCATTGTCCTAACCGGGATTCGATCTCAACCCAGCGCTACAAGAGCGTACTGAGAGAAACCATCTATCAAAGTCAATCACTGCCTGGTTGAAGGATATATATATATATATATATATATATATATATATATATATATATATATATATATATATAATTTATATTTATATTGTGTGTGTGTGTGTGTGTGTGTGTGTGTGTGTGTGTGTGTGTGTGTGTGTGTGTGTAATGTTCGCAATTAAGTGTGTAGGGAAAATGTAGATGATGATGATGATGCTACATGTTAACTGCAGCCAAGTAGAGCCTCAGAAATAACGTTTTTCCCTATTATATGTTTTTACAAGGAGGTTCGATTTTCCAGTTCCGTGCTTCTCCACCTATTAGTTGCATTGTTAATGGAACCAATTACTGCAAAGAGGAGAGCACTCACCTGTCTTACCTGGTAGTTGTGGGAGGCTTTGTTACAGATACCTAGCGATTAACAATGTACATCCTATCAGCTATGTTACTCGGCATTATCTCCCTACACACACACACACACACACACACACACACACACACACACACACACACACACACACACACACACACACACAGAACATCCCATCACTACAATCTGTAAGGGACAGCCTTAACAACAGGATCAAGTAGCATTTCTATTCCCGCTTAGAAACAATCCCTCTTCCTACAAGACATCATCCTCCCTCATATATTGTTTGTACCTTATATCTTTTTCTTCTTCTTGGCCTTCGATTCTCTCTCCTTTCAACTTCGACGCACTCATATACTCACATAGTTACTGTCACTCGCAGCTCACTCCATGTGGATACAAAAACCCACACTGGCAGACGAAAAAAGATGCATTTCCAGACAGTGTCGGCGACAGCTGTCGCCCTTTTTAGACCAAGAATGGTATATACACTTATTGAGAAGCTGCTTATATGCAGGGTAACCACACTTTTCTTTTCCTAACCACACCTGATGTGACCTCACCTGATTCTCCCTCTACTCTGTCCACGACCTGAGTGACGGATTACTAGGGGCGGCAAGGACCTGGCCACTAGTCCTGTCATCACTGGATCTATTTTATACATTCCTTCACTATGGTTAAAATTATTACCATATATCTCTCTGTACATACAGCTTCCACTATCCTACGTTTCGAATGATTACTACATTTGTACAAAATTTTGCTGGAATTCCAGTCGATTCTATGGTCATTTTCTGAAGAGTGAACGTACACTGCGTTATTCATGTTGCCTATCTTACAAGCATACTTGTGTTCCTTAATGCGAGTGCCCCAAATCTCTTCCAGTTTCACCAATATAAACCAAATCACAGTCTCTACATGGAATTTTGTATACCCTTGCAGTTTCGTTACTAATGGGTTTATTCTTTACTAACATTGATCTTAAAGTGGAAGTATATCTAAATGCAATGTTTACATCCAAATCATGACTCACAGACTTCACCAAGCTAAGATTTGACACATACGGAACTTTGATGTATGGCTTATTTTGCTGACTTTGTGATGTTGGTCTAGGTACAAAAAGGGCTTCTCTGGCTTCAAAATACACTTGCCTTATAAACCAATTGGGATATTTTAGATCTAAAAATATTTTCCATATCTTGGCGTTTTCCGTATCCAGATGTTGGGGACTACTAATTCTGAGTGCTCTAAGGAACATACAAGAAATAACTGACATTTTAGTGGAATTGTGGTGATATGAATAATAATGTATATACAAGCTGCACTGCATTGGTTTCCTGTATATAGAAAAGCTAAGTGTCCCATGTTCATCCCTGTGCACAAATACATCTAAAAATGGAAGAGAGCCATTATTTTCCCATTCAACTTTAACTGAGGGAACCAATGCATTTAATTTTGTGAGAAAATCGTCAAAGTTAGCGTATATGTCTGGTCAAATGGAAAACATCATCAACATACCTATACCAAGTTAGATTTTGAGGAGATATGGTGGTAAGAAGGATGGATTCGAAATATTCCATGTACAGGTTACTAAGAATGGGAGAGATGGGCGAGCCCATACCCATTCCAAACTTTTGCATGAAAAACTGAGAACCAAAAGAAAATGCATTACACTGCACACACAGCCTGTATTGAAGAAAGACATTATGTGGCACGCCGAGATCAATGTTACAATTAGGTAATTTTTCTTCCAAGAAACTAATTACGTCATCAATAGAGAATTTAGTAAAAAGCGAATCTATATCAAAACTAACCAACCTGCCACTGGCGAAACTGAAAGACTTAATCTTATGAATAAAATCGGTAGAGTTTTGGACATGGGATTTAGTTTTTGTATCTTATTTAATGGTCACGATAATGTGACTCTTCAGCCGTCACTCCATGTGACCGACCCATCTTAGAGTATCTCTGTTTTTTCCCCTTCATCGACTTTACGCTATGTTAATAATGAATCCGTGTACCTGTCCATCTCCCCTCCTCCTCCCCTCCCCCCCCCCATTTCACTATACAGGCATTTCTGGGGTTACTTATTTTGACAGTTCTCTTTCAAGAGTTTTATGTCCATTTTAGATCGTTCACTCTTCAAACGTCAGTGTTGGAACTAGTATTCTGTAATGCAGTGGTTTTGGTACCCTAACGGGTACGTTTTTATTTCTTGTTATGCTCCTAAAGTCCTTGCTATCTGTGTTACGACCCTATCTTTATTTCATGGTCAGTACACAAGCATCCTCACATCCTCTATTTCTGTGCCCTTAATCTCACTTCACAGTTTGTGTCCGAGCTACACTTTCGTTCCAATCCTCCTGCACTCTCTTTTGCATCCAAATTACTGTAGACAGTTTCCAGATTCAGATTATAACTACCGCACTTAGCCACAAAAAGTACCACCGATTGTCCTGATTTTTTTGCCACCACAAAGTAATCGTCTGTTCCAGTCTCTCTCTTTCTCTCTCTCTCTCTCTCTCTCTCTCTCTCTCTCTCTCTGCTTGCTGTTTTCCCTACAGTTCTCTGTATCCCTTGTCTATCCTTCAACCTTTCCTTGTGTATTTCTGTGTATCCTTATTTTCTCTCTCCCACGTTTCCTTTTACAGTGCAATAAAACAACTTCTCGAAGGTTATCAGCCATATTTAGAATCATCATATAATTCGACAATAACTGGACAAGTACTTAATATAAACAATACATCAAAGTCAAGACACAAACAATTAAATGATTCAGCAATATACATGTTCACAAACGAGCGAGATTCATTAGCAAGGAACCCACTAGAGTACCGTCAGCTCCTCAGACACACAAGCCTGCTGTAGAGGTGTGGTTTGGGGTCTTGCTTGAGCTTCCTGTTGTAGTTGCATATATTTCTCAGTCGAGGCTTTCGACGTTCTTTCTGAAAATCTTCATAATCATTATCAAACTAACCCTAACACATGGGATGGAAGGGATGAAGAAACAAAACCAATAAAGTCTACCAAACAGAGCATCTAATGACAAGGAACCGAAATCAGCTCATTTATCATTCTCTCTGATAATACATAATCGATATATGAGTAGTACCTCCATCATTGCACTGGCTTCCCTCGACCCGGCAGTGCGTAGTTGCAGCAGAACGAAGGAATGTGACGCTGACGTTTTAACTACGCTGATGCGGATGGTTCCTTCCTGGTACTTCTGCTCATGTGGCCAAATACAGAAAAGCTTGCTGGCCGCTGCTCTGATAATGAAGTCCGTGAGAGTAGTAACAAGGAGGATCATCAGTAGTGAATTAAGGAAAGAGGGAAGGTTGTCTCGAATGTTATACGTTAATTTTAAATTAAGCCTCGTGCTTGGTGCGGCCATATTACTATGTTTGTGTTTTTCTACTTTTCCCAAGGACAGGGGAGCAAAAATTCGACCCACATGTTCCTTTAAAGTGGCCAAATAGGGACTTACTGGGAGGGAGCAGATGCTGGAAACCCATCTTTGGTATAGCGGTGGGATGCAACAGCCCCATTAGTCACTTATGGTGTAAGTGGACTCGTGGCTCATACGACAGAAACTGAAGAAGATCGTAAGTTAGGTTCCTATTCCTTCTGGTTCCCTTCCTGAAACAACAAATAAATAAATAAATAAATTGTTGAAAACCATGGTACAAGGCACCTTACTGAGTATGGCAGGGAAAAACAAGACTAAATGGATACGGAGTATGATGATAAAGTGACAGTTCCTATTAGAAATGGTTCCAGCGATATTTGGTGAACCTTAACACCTTCATCATGTTGACGTCTTGATTCAGTATATTCGTGCTGCTACTTTTTTTTTTTTTTTTTTTTTTTAAAGGAAAGCGTCCCAGTAGTGAAGGGATTAACGAAGGCTATATTTGAATGGTCTAGTTTGAATTGCCTATCCTGCAGTTAATGAAATCGTCAAATAACGAGACAAAACAACGATGACATCTGGGGCTGAAGGGTTTAATGGCCAGTTTCTTAGGGCTAAGACTCTAACGTAAACAGCGATCATCAATGTTGGTTGATTTTCATTCATGGAATTTGCTGTTTTAAGGCTATAAATATTACTTCACTATTTCTTTGGGTGTGGCTGCATGCCACTCAGACTAAAAACCATTACTTACTGCTGATGGTATATCACACCCATACATTAGCAGCACAGTTTCTGTAAGTACACAGATGGCTAACAATGAAAATATACAAAGACCTTTTATCAACTTAATCGGTTTCACATACGCCCCTAAACACACGACATCCAGCATACTCGACCACGACATAGTTTTATCCCAGACAACAAACATATAACGCTTCCCTTAGGAAGCTGTTGCACTGCACATGTTACAAACGCATCAGTGTATTGCACAACAATGAAACATACCAGTAACAGAGATTATGAGACAGTGGACTCACACATATATCTCCTCGTGACAGTGGCATACGATTGTAAATGGTTATGTACGGAGAATAATTATACCAACTGATATGCGGCAAAGCGTGATAGATTAGTGTTAAGGTGACTCACAGCAATCACCCTTTACATGACAGGATGTGGCTCATAGGAGCAGTGTCCTCAGAACTGCTTTGAATGATATAAACTGCTCCCTTTGGTAATTCATAACTGTGAGAAACCGAACCAATTAATTATTGCAATCATATGTCTGTTTTCTCCGGACAATATGCCGTACCGGTATGGAATCACCTGATAATGTGTTGGCAGTATAAATCTCAACCCCATCTACTGTATAGTCTAGTATTACTTGTCGTCATTCATAATATAATAGAACATTTTACATTATGTTCTTCACAGAATGTAGTATTCTGTGGTAATCAAAGACCATCCCAGCCTTTATTAAATTCTATGTAGCGCTGGCCCTTTCATTAGCCGGTTGACAGAATTATGCGACACCGAAGATCCTGTTCCAGCATACATTCGGAAGGAAAGAATCCACAGCAATTGAAGGCGACAGTGTATATGAGATGACAAGGACTCGTGCTGCCTTTATCTTCCCAGCATTACCTATTCTTAGATTAGATAGTCTGACTTCACGCATGTATAATATTTTCTACATTCAAGTTGCATTGAAGAAATGCAGCTTTTCTTACTATAAATGCAAAAATACATAATTTAACCAAAATACCTGTATGCTAGTTTTTCTAACCTTTTCAGATATATTTATTCATTGACCGTGCCATATAAAATGCTAACATATATTATATTCCCGCCATTCAGCGCCTCATCCCAAAGCCAGCATTCGAGACAGTGTTTCGCGTTAGCGTTGGAGTCATACATTGGCTACGATGTTAATGAATTTTCGTTTAACTGACTGGAATGGCTAGAGCTTTGCAGAGAAAAAACATACCATATTATCCAATAGATCGTGATAAGTAGCTTTTCATTATGTTTGTCAGTAACATATAAGTATGTTGCTACTTAATGAAAAATACTCATGACATAAAAAATGGAGTGAGGCTTGATAAATTTTAAAAAATCACACGGTTCTGCATGATTTTTTACACACCGATCTAACGCACTCCAAAGCATACGATAACACCACATATGAATTCTCCGTACTGGGTATTAGTGACTAGATTACAGCTCGAACTATGCAGAAAAATTGCCTGTTCATTTCACTTTGCGTATATTACATTTAGATAATATATACCTACGAATTTTCTGTGCTAGCGCTAAGTAGAATTGCACTGTAACATAATCTGGTTAGTAGTGTCTGAAAGCAGGACAATAATAGGGCCCCACCTTAGGCAACGTGTCCTCTCACTGGCCAGATAGAGACAGATTGATGGAAGACAGACAGACGGATAAGAAAGTAGGGAGACAGACAGGCAGGCAGAAAGACAAATAGATAGACCGATAGAGAGAGAGAGAGAGAGAGAGAGAGAGAGAGAGACTGGTTCAGAAGAAAGTATGAAACAGGGAAAGTGGGAATGGCTGAGAAGGAGAGTGTCAGAAAAAGTGCAAGAGTGTTGAAGTGTGTGGGAGGGAGAGAGAAAGAATGTGAATGTGTGCGTGGGAAAGAGTGTGTCAGACTGAATCTCAGAATATGAATGTGTGAAAGACTGTGAATTTGCGTGACTGTGTAAGAATGAGTGAGGGCATGACAGTGGAGGGAAGAGTGAGAGTTCGAGGTAGGGATTGTGGAAGAGCAGGCGAGAGTAAATGCGTGCGTGTGAGACAGTGAGAGAAGGTGCAAATAACTAAGCAAATAACGCCTAGAAAAAGAAAAAGACAATACAGTGAGGTGTTATGTCGGAGTCCGTGAGAAAAGTAATTATAATCGACAAAAGAAATATTTTTGACGTGTACCAGATGCATCGCCTTATTTCAGCAATATATTAATAAGCAATATAAATACTGAAAAGGAAATAGCAGCACTGTCAGTGTAATATAGGACAAAAAACTGGATGATATTCTAGTCACTTGAACCAAACACCATTCAAATGCCACAAACACTTCGGATAACTTTCAACTTATACTTTACAATGCGACACAACGAGTAATATAATTTTTCTACTGCATCAGCGAGTTCATTATTACAATCCCATTATTATATCAGAATTAAACTGAGAGTATAATGAGAGGGAGAACGAAAACTAATGTTGTATTTTATGCTATATGCCTAGGAAAAGAACAAAATTCATTCAAAGCATCATTCTTAAACTACAGGTATTACATGGAGCCACAGCAACCCTAGATTATATAACCTCTCATCTTAAGATTTTTTTTTTTTTTTTTTTTCACTGTAAATCGATGTCAGTACAAAGAAGATAGCTATACTACTTTTGATTGTGAATGACGTTAGAAAAATATATTGTTAAGGCAATAATATCTACCCTCATATACATTGCCGCTATCATTTTTAGCTCTGATATTTGTATTACTATTTTTCTCATATTCAGATATTGTTGTATGCCACTCACAAAATGAACTACTCACTATCCTTGAAGTACCAGCATCTGTAGGCTATACTCAGCCAGGTTTTGAGTTACCTCTGATAATGATTATTTTTTCTCATTATAAACATTGTCTCAGTACTACTTTTAAGAGCAGCACACACTAAGT